>NC_056750.1:773354766-773572595 GCF_019279795.1 Protopterus annectens
TCCTTTAGGTTTTTTGGCAGACCCATAGCTTTGCAGACCAAGCTAGTCAGGCTAATGGGGCGATAGTTTCCAGGATCTGTTGAGGCACCACCTTTGTGGAGAGGGACCACTGTTGCTGTACGCCACTCTTTGGGTACATATCCTGTAGTAAGGCTAAGATTAAGCAGTAGTTTTATGTTTGGGTTTAGCTCTTCTTGGAGTTCATGTAGGACGCAGCCCTGGACACCATCTGGTCCCATTGATGCTGTGTTTTTTGCTTTGGAGAGGGCGGCTCTTACCTGAGCATCTGAGATGTCAGGGGGGCAGCACTCTGTTGGGATAGATATTTGCCCTTTTGGTGGGGATGGGGGGGGAGTTTGCACTGAACCTGTCAGCTTGGAGCCTTCCACAGGAAACCAGTATAAACATTCACTTAAAGTTGGACAGCAAGGGAAGGAACAGAAAACTGTGGAACTCTGACACAGTCAATGTTGAGGAGTGATAGGCCAGTGAGTTCCCATATGACAGAGCAATGGATGGCACAGGATGAAACTGAAGAGACTGTGTCACAGGAAGATACTATAGAACTTTCTACAGAATGCCTGCAGGAAATGGAAAAAAAAAGTGCCCTCAGTTTACAAGAAAATGAGCTAAGAGAAGAGTTGCTGGATTTAATAGACATAGATAGACATATTAAGATCAATGAAAGAAATAAACTGCAGAAAGTCAATAAAACCCAAAAAGTCAGAAGTTTGATAAAACAAATGAAAAGAGTAATTAGGACTATCTGATAACTGATAAAGTTCTACCGCAAGAACGCATTGTAGTGATGGAACGGAAAGGGAGAAATCAAATACCATCACGGAAGCATCGAATATAGAAAACTATAAAGCAATTAAGACAAGAAGTGTCACTGTTAGAAAAGTATAGCAGAGGGAACAGATCAACAAAAATACTTAGATAGACGTGATAAAAACAATGCACAGTATTCGAACAGATCAGGATCTATCATGCACTAATGCAAACAATAAACTAAAAATCTCAGCACAGGCAGAAAAACTTAGAAGATATGCAGATAAATATAAAGGAAAAGTTAAAAATAAGCAATTTGTTGATGACCCAAAAAAGTTTTATACAGAACTGGGAAGCAAGATAAAAAGAACTGAAAGCCCACCAAAAAAAAAGAAGAAATAGATATATTTTGGAGAAGTATTTATGAGGATCCTGTGGAACATAACAAAAATGCTAAATGGATAGAAGAAGTAAAAGAAAGAATAAGAAGTTTAAATGTACAGGATATGAAACAGGATGAAGTAACAGCCAGAGAGAGTGAAACAAAGTTAAGAAAAGGTTCTAATTGGAAAACTCCAGTCCCAGATGCAGTACCTAACTTCTGGTTAAAAATATTAACATCTTTGCACTAAGATTTAGCCACTAGTAGGAGCTATTTATATGCACACCTCGAACAGACACCAACCTGGCTAATAACAGTAAAAACAATGCTCCCACTTACTTAAGAGTGAACCTGCAAGCTACACTAAAAATTATAGACCAATAACTTGACTTCTGACAATATATAAACTATACACTGGAATTGATGCCGACAGAGTTTATAGTCATTTAGAGGAAAACTCAATTATGGCGACAGAATAAAAGGGCAATAAAAGAAAGTCATATGGAACAAAGGATCATTTGTTGTTAAATAAAGTCATACTAGAGAACTGTAAAAAGGGAAATCTAAGTATGGCATGGATTGACTACAAAAAAGCATTTGATAATATCCCACATTCATGAATAAAAGAGTGCTTAAAATTGTAAAAGATACACCCTACACTGATCGACTACATTACAGTGACCATGAAACAGTGGCAGCCACTTTGCAATTAAGCCATGATAAAGGACAAATTATTATCGCAGGGATAGAAATTCAAAGGGGGATATTCCAGGGTGACTCTTTTTCACTGCTGCTATTCTGTCTTGCCCTTAACCCATTAAGCTGACTACTTAGCTTAGGTCATGGCTATAATTTGGCTCCTAGAAAGCAACAAAGTGTAAAGATTTCTCATCTTCTCTTTCTTAATGATTTAAAATTGTATAGCTCATCAGACGAGGAACTGAAAGCACAACTGCAAATTGTCAACAATTTTTCAGATGACATAAGAATGTCATTTGGTCTTGATAAATGTGCAAAAGCAACCTTTAAAGTAGGAAAACTGCAGCCCCAAGAAAACATCAGTTTGGGACAAGAATGTAATATAAAAGAACTTGAGCAAGAGGAAGTGTATAAATATTTGGGAACTGATGAAGGATCAACAATAAAACATGAACAAATGCGAATAAAGCTTAGTAAGGAATACTTTAGAAGACTTAAAGTAATCCTGAAAACAGCATTGACATCTAAGAAAAAAATTCAAGCTATAAACCAGTTTGTTCTTCCTGTCCTAACTTATAGTTTTGGAGTGAATGACTGGCCCCAAAATGTGTTGGATAGATTAGACAGGAAAACAAGAAGGATGCTTCATGCTCACCAAATGAGTTATAAAAATCAGTGCATACCAAGATTATATATTCCCCATTCCGAAGGAGGGATGGGCCTACTGGAAATTGATTACAGGTATAGATCTGCAATCATGGGACTGCACACATCTGCTAAACTCACAAGACCCAAACGTAGTGAAAGTTTTGAAACATGAGGAGAATAAACCTAAGATGACTTTTTTGCTTAGTCTAGCAAAACATATCAGCGACAAGCAGGAATGGAAATCAAATCAGAAGTAGAGAAAAATTAGGCAGCAACTGAATGTGCCAAAAAAACAAAAGAAAGAATATAATATGGTGAAGGATCAGATGAGAAGGCAAGAAATGAGGAAAATGTATAAATATAGTTGCAAGTATAGAAAATTTCTGGAAGAACCTCATGTTGATCAGGATCAAATGCATGAATGGTTAAGGAGAGGCAAATTCAAACCAAGAGATGAAAGGTTAATATTGGTGGCCCAAGACAGTGGGCTACATACACGGTTTACAAAGTCAGTTGAACATGTGGAAGAAACAGACAAATGTAAGTTTTGTAAAACAGAATTGGAAACAGTTGCACACTTTGTTGCTGGCTGTGACATACTAATGGCAGAAGGACTGTATATTGAAAGGCATAATAATGTGGTAATGTGGCAAGATTGTTGCACTGGGGAATCTGCAAACATTATGGTATTGAAGTGGCTGAAAAACACTGGAAACATCACATGGGATCACCTATTACCAACAGTTCAAATGATAGATGCTAGAAAACTGAATATAGTGGTTCAAGAATAGAAGACAAAAGTAGGATTGATCATTGAAATCACCACACCCAGTGACTACAGTGTCTTGTGTACAGACGCAAAGTCATAAAATATCAGGATCTGCAGGCAGAAATGAGAGCAATGTGGAAGAAAGATACCCAGACAATTCCAATAGTAGTAGGAGCAACGGGTCTTATAAAAAAGAATCTACAGTCATATTTAGACATGATACCAATACATGTAACCCATACAAATTGCAGAAGGAGTCATTACTGGGACACTGCAGGTGCTGCAAAGAGCACTACTGGCTGACATCAAAGACTGAAACAATACTAATTTCATGAACTTTAATCGTACTTGGACTTAGGAATGGGGTCCATTCCCATCATGCTATTAGAAACTCAAAAGACATGGAGAAATTAAAAAGACTGACAGAAAAGACAAACCATCTGATACCTGAAACTCTGATCCCAGAACATCAATACAAATACTGCTTTGGACATGGAATTGTGGATTATCTCTTTTTTCTTACACAGATACTACAGGAATTGTATAAGTTCTTCTGTATGGTCTACATGTGCTTTGTGGACCTGAATATGGCATGTGATTGTTGTACCCCAGACTGCATTATGGGGGGGTGCCATAACAGTAAGGGGTCTTGTGATCGCTTCTGTTTGCAGTTCAGTCATTATATCTATAAAGTAAGAGTCATGCTTACGTTCTCAGCTTTAAGCCTGATACATTCAAGGTAGGCAATGGACCAAAACAAATGTTTGCCTCCCCTAGGTTTTTTTTTTCCCTGAGCCGGACATCAAGGCCAGGCAAGGTTTGGAGAATACCTGTTTTGTAGACACGATGATTGCATCTTTTTTTTTTTACAGCCAATGTTGCCTTCCTGCCTTCAAGTAACTCTGATTCCCAACATGCACTGGAGTGGTTTGCTAGCGAGTGTGAAGCAGTGTGATTGGAAATCAGGACCTCCAAACCAGAAGTGATTGATTATTTCTGTAAAAAAGGTGAATTACCTCCTGCATGTGAAAGAGGAGCAGCTATATCACCTGTAAAAGTTTGTGTGTTTTGTCTTTTCATGACAGAGTAAGGAACTAGGCACAAGAGGATTTTTGAGTATAGATGTTGGTGTCTGGCCCGAGTAGTGTCAGTTAATGTGATTTTTGCATATAGAGGTGATGTCCCCAGACTCTCTTGTAGGAGATGAACCAAGCACAGCCCACTGGAAGAACTTCCTGGTACAGATCCAGGGCGAGGAGAGATTAATCACTCATCTTCCCTGGAAGAGCTGGGGATTTGCTTGGGAACTGTTGCTGGGGATAAGGAATTATAGTCTGCCCTGTTCAGCTTGCTAACAGCAGGACCTTTACCAGGAGAAGCACTTTAGAGGATGGATTTAAAATTAGATTCTCTACTATGGTTGCTAAAAAATATGATTTTTAAATAAACAAGTATTTTCCAAAGAAAATGTTGGAAGTTTATATGTAATAAAAATGTTTCTTAGCACTGACTTCTGAGGCAATGGGCCACCTTACTATTTTTCTACTTTAAGAATGTCTCCATCCCACTTGATTAAAATCGTGGCAATGGCTACAGATCTTGTGTACCATGAGTGAGATCTGGGCAACTCTGGTAAAACATTAGATCCTTGACTTTTAACAACATACATATTTACATTTTGCAGTAAAAGAACAGTATGCCAGCTTACTTACAAGCTTCATAGAGTCATAGATTTTTACTAGGCTAATGACCCAGGGGAATGTTAGTGTCTGCAGGTAAGTCAATAACCCCCAGCTTGCAGTCATCTGCAAAATTAGTCAGCCATAAACCTTCAGCATTTGCTTGAGATTCAGAGAAATAGATGCCAAAAAGGAGCAGGTTCTCTACTGAGCCATGGGGGAATCCACTAGTGACTGACCTCTTAGTGGAGGTGGCCTCACCTATTTTGACCTCCTGGATCCTATCATTGAGCCAGTTGGCTAATAAAAGGGTTTATATCTAAATTAGTGAGCTTGTCCATAATGCCTGAGTGAGGTACTATATCAAAAGCCTTGACCACGTCAAGGTAAGTCATGTGCACAATCTTGGCTTTATCCAGTGCTTTGGTGACCTTCTCAAAAATGTCCACCAAATTTAATAATCACGACCTTCCTTTAACAAAGCCGAACTGTGATGGGTCCAGCTTTTGCAGGTTGCCTATGTCCTCATGCATCATGCCCATGATGATTTTTTCCATGGCCTTACATATGAGGCTGGTCAGACCTCTGGGACTGTAGTTAGGAGGATCAGTGATTGGACATCCTTTGTACAGGGGAATGACTGCAGCTATCTTCCATTCCTTGGGCACAAAACCTGACTGTAGGCTCCAGTTGAAATGTGATTCAAATGGACCAGACAGGGTATGTTTCATGCTATTTATTCGGCTTCCCATGAAGTTTTGGGACCCATCAATGCAGTATTTATTGCCTTGGAAAGTGCATTGATGACCTGTCCCCTAGTAATGTTTCAAGGGATTGTGGTATGCGGTATTTTCTTTGCAATATCGAGAAGGCAGTGGGGGAGATATTTGAGCAGAACCTGTTGGCCAAAAGGTTGGCAATGGTCTCTATTTTTTTGTCTTTTTTAATTTCTTCAAGTCTTTTGGGTTTCTTAATACCATGACATGAATGGACCCCATTCCTAAGTCAAAGTATGATTAATATTCATGAAGTTAGTATTATTTCAATTTTTATGTTAGCCAGAAGTGCTCTTTGCAGAACCCACAACGTGCCCAGTAATAACTTCTTCTGCAATTCATGCAGTGTTGCATCTATCAGTAACATTTCTAAGTACGATTGTAAATTATTTTTTATAGACCTGTTGCTCCTACTACTATTGGAACAGTTTGGGTATCCTTTTTCCACATTGCCCTAATTTCTGCCTGCAAATCTTGGTATTTTATGACTTTGTGTATCTCTGTACATAAGGCATTGTAGTCACTGGGTGTAGCAATTTCAGTGATCAATGCTACTTTTGCCTTCTTTTCATGATGGACTACTATATTTATGGACTACTATATTTTCATGTCCAACTGATCCAGTACATTTTGGGGCCAGTCAGTCACTTCAAAACTGTAAGTTAGGACAGGAAGAGCAAATCGGTTTATAGCTTGGACTTTATTCCTAGATGCCAGTGCTGTTTTCAGTATTAATTTTAGTCTTCTAAAATATTCCTAAGTATTATTCACATTTGTTCATGTTTATTTTTGATCCTTCTGGAATTCCCAAATATTTATACACTCCCTCTTGCTTAAGTTCTTTATACCAGATTCTTGTCCCAGGCTGGTGTTTTCGTGGTGTCAGACCAAATGACATTCTTATATTATCTGAAAAAGTTTAGACCACTTGCAGTTGTGCTTTCAGTTATACAGTTTTAAATCATCCACAAAAGGAAGAGAAATCTTTACACTTTGTTGTTTTCTGTGAGCCAAATTCTAGCCATGACCTAATCTGTTAAGTAGACAGCTTAATGAGTTAAAGGCAAGACAAAAGAGAAGCAGTGACACAGAGTCACACTAGAATATCCCCCTTTGAATTTTTATCCCTGGAATAATAATTTGTCCTTTATCATAGCTTAACTGCAAAGTGGTTTGCTTCTGTTTCATGGTCACTGTAATGCAACCGATCAGTGTAGGATGTATCTTATACATTTTTAAGAACTCTTTTATTCATGAATGTGAGGTACTGTCAAATGCTTTTTGTCGTGTATCCATGCTATGCTTAGATTCTTCCCCTTTTTGCAGTTCTCCATTATGTTTTTATTTAACAAAAAATTATCCTTTGTTCCATATGACTTTCTTTTGTTACCCTTTTGTTCTATTGCCATGATTGAGTTTTCTTCTAAATGACTATAAATTTTGTCAGCATTAAATTCCAGTGTATAGTTTATACATCGTCCGAAAGCAAGTTATTGGTCTATAGTTTTTAGGATAGCTTGCAAGTTCGCTCTTAAGTAGGAGTATTGTTTTTCCTGTTGTTAACCAAGTTGATGTCTGTTCAGGGTGTGCATATAAATAGTTCTTACTCATGGCTAAATCTTCATGAACTCGGGTTCAGTGTGGGTGATGACATTTACCTTAAATTCTACACATTGCTGCTTATTTCTCCTGAGGTTAGGAACATAGCTGTAGAAAGCTTTTTGGTTGCCCTTTGTCTGAGAAGCTATTTTTTTCTTCAAATATAGCCTTTGAAGTATTAATTAACCTTCTTAGCTGCCTGTTTAGATTGGTCAGGAGCTTTTAGTATATATGGCTTTCTTCCTCCTATGCTTGGCCAAGATTTTTTTTCTTTTGTTGTATAATTGATTGTAATTGTGATTGCAGAAGAGCGGCTTGTCTTTTGAGTATGTCTTATTCTTAATATGAGAGGGCACAGCTCGCTCTAAAGGATCATAGGAAGTTACTAGGCTATTAGCCCTGAGGCCTTTATAAGCTTAGCCAAGAGTTTAGTCCATGTTTAGACAAGTCGGCACCCAAAGCCCCTGTCCAACAGGAACACATGTGGAATCCCAAGAGTGTATTCTGTTTCCCATCCAGTTATCCAGGTTGTGCTTATAAAGGGATAATGAGGTACTCTGCTTGACATGGAGAGAGAGTCTATTCCACAGATGGGGGAGTCTCTGGGACACATATCTGTCCCACCAAGTCCAATTAATGTCACAGGCCAGGTTGAAGTTGTGTGAGTGGGTTACTTGAGTGGAGCTTGACTCGCGGATATACAGCAGTCCCAACAAGACAGGGTCTGAGATTGCTTTGTATGCCAGACAGAGGTCACCTCTGAGGAGTCTGTATGAAACTGAGTAGGGGGCCAGGACTTTTAGCCTATCTGTGTAGGGTAGATGTTTGAGCCCCTGGATTCTCCTGGTGAGGAACGAGGAACAGTTATCAATATGGCTGTACAGAGATTGTGTAAATAGCTCGGCATATGCTATGTTGTTTACTAGGCTTGGTGGTGCTTGGAATTTAGCCAAGGTGTGGTTTAGTTGAGAGAGGTTCATAGGAGGTTGCTAGGCTATTGGCCTTGAGGACCTTATAAGCCTAGCCAAGAGTTTAGCCCATGTTTAGACAAATCAGCACCCAATGCACCTGTCCAGCAGGGACATGGTGGAATTCCAGGGGTATATTTTCTGTTTCCCATCCAGGTATCCATGTTGTGCTTAAAAAGGGGTAAAGAGGTACTCTGCTTGATGTGGAAAGGGAGTCTACTCCATAGATGGAGGAGTCTCTGGGACACAAATCTGTCCCGCCAACAAGTCTTATTGATGTCACAGACCATGTTCAGGCCGCGCGTGCAGGTTACTTGAGTGGAGCTTGACTTGCAGATATGTAGGAGTCCCATCAAGGCAGGGTCCGTGATCGCATTTATGCCAGGTAGAGGTCACCTCTAAGGAGTCTGTATGAAACTGAGGAGAGGGCTAGGGCTTTTTGCCTATCTGTGTATGGCAGAAATTTGAAGCCCTCTAGCTGTTCCAAGACATTTGCATTGACAAAATTAAGGAATCTCTGGGCATTTGTGTTCTGGCATGAGTAGTTCTTCCAATCTATGTTTGGAAAGTTAAAGTCACCCAGGATCAGGGTAAATGGTTGAATCTTGATAGATCTGAACAGGTCCAAACAGGCAGATTGGGCATCTTGAGTCAGATTCGGGGGCCTGTAGCTAGCTATGATTTGAATAGGGGTCTTGCCAATGGTTAACTGCACCTGGAGTGTCCCCTGTGTGTCATACTGTTTGACCAGCCTAGGGGTGTGTATGTCTTTAATGTATATTGAAACTCCACCTCCTTTGGCTTTACTGCCCATAGCTTGAGGTCCGAATGTATGATAGGATGAGTAACCAGATAAGGCTGGGGTGCTCTCAGCAGCTTTGAACCAGGTTTCTGTGACTGCACAGATGTCAGCATTTTCCAGGGTTAGGAATGCTTGCAATGAGTTCAGTTTCATGTTTAGACTCCTAGCATTTAGCAGCATGACCTTTAATTTGTGTTTTGTTGAAATTTTTATGTTGGTAGTTTTAACCTCATCACTTTTCTTAAAAAAGGCACTATAGGGGAGGCAAAAGCCTTTGCCAGAAGCCTGAAGCCCAGGTGAGACAGATGCAGGCCATCTCTAGCAAAGCATTGTGGTCTGTTGATCATATCTTCCCAGGCTGTCAGGTACTGGATCCCCCTGGAATGACACCAGAAACTAAGCCAATTGTTAAAGTCAATCATTTTCTGTTTGTATTGAGGCATCATTCTGGGTGACGGCAGAATGCTGCTTAAGGCTAGGGACATACCTGCCTGGGATACACAATCAGTGAGCTCAATCATGTCTCTCTTCATATAGTCCAGAGAGATACGTTTCAAGTCATTCACTCCAACATGGACTATGACAGAGTCATAACAGTACCTGTTGTTGAGAGACTTGAGTGCATGTGTGATATGACGGATTCTGGCACCTGACAGACAACTAACCGTGACTTTCTCCTTATCCAGCCTGGTGAGAGGCACATCTGTGTGTCTCACAATAGAGTTTCCTCTGACTAATATATTGTGTTTATGGTGAAGCCTTAGTGGCTGTGAGGCACAGGTGTGTGGATTATACATGGTATTTGGTGTGGAGGGCTGTGGAGATCACATGTGTTTTTGCCTCTGAGGTCTCCTTTGTTTGGGTATGTTTACGTGGAGGACCTCTGCATATGTAGGTGTGTGTTGTGTAGGTATGGGTGGTGTTTGAGGTGTAGTGATTGTGTTGATAACCTTTTCGGTGCCAGATATATTGACTTGAGGGGAAGAGAGCTTGGACTCTAGGTTTCTAATGTAATTGCATCTCTCTCACAAATTGTGTTCCTAGGTGGTAATAGTAGATGGTTGTCCATGTACATGAGGTAGTTGCTACACTACCTCAGGATGCCCATATCAAACAGACTGGCAGGAGAAACTGTACTAAATTGTCCATCCATATTTGTCAGAATCTGAGAGAGAAAGGCCAGGGAGAGCTAAGGGGTGGGCCTAAAGCCCAAGTGCTTAAACCAAAACTAAGAGCTTAGAATAACACTTAAGAATAACACTTAACAATTTACACAATCTATAAACAGGAAGTAATAAATGCAACAGAAAAGATGCAGTTGAACACTTTAGAGAACAGGCAGCACGTAGCAGGGAAAAGCAAAGCAAGATGAAGTAACAGAGTAGTAGGAAGAAACACAAATTAGAAACATATAAGCAGCTGAATAAAGCATCTTTTTTTATAAAGTAAAAAGGGAGAGAGCAGGAAAAGAAGATAATTCAAGGTTAAGGGACTAAGGGGTTTGGCCTTCTCAAATGATCTCTGGATTAGGTAGAATGAGCTAAAGAGATGGGACTGGGAGGAGTGTCCCAGATCAAATTTGCAGTAGGGGTGGGAAACTGCAAAAGTGACCAACTTTAAGAACACAACAGCAATAGGGTGGCAGGGTGGGAGAAAAAAGTTTCAGCACAGATCAGAAAACAAAATTCTGCCAGCAAATATGTAAATAATTCAATCAAGCAAAAATAAAGGCAGTACAGAACTCTGAACAGTTAAAGTGCCAAAAACATATTTATCAGCTCTATATTTCCAGACTGTTTGAGAAGCACTCTCAGTCAGAACACAAGGAGATTCTAGCAATGATATGCAGGAATTTTTGGTTCAGACTGGCCTTGGAATAGTTCCTAAAGGTTTTTGGTTTCAGTGGATCCCCGGATTTAATTTTTATTTCAAGCAACACTGGCTTATGGTCAGAGCTGTTGAGTAAAGACATTACATTGGGTAAGGAACATCCCCCCCATATTTTTGAGTACAAGGTCAAGGATATTTGTACAACTGGTAAGAGACTGGATCAATTGTTCCAGGATGTTGGTATTAACAAAGTTTCAAAATCGCTGGGCTTGTGCAGTAGAAGTGGTTTAGGATTCCCAATCTCTAGAGGGGTAGTTGATATGCAACACAAATATCATATTAGGTTGAATGGTGTGGGACTCTAGTATATTTTGATGGGTAGTATGGGTTTCCTTACACATGGAGGGTGTGACGCCCTTGCACTGGCCCAGTAATCAAGGAGCCTCAATCCTCACCACTAACACCAGTGAGATGCAGCCACATTAGGAGGATAACAAGTATACAAACAGTAAAGTACAACTTCCCTTAAGAGCACACAGAGATCACAGTCTGAGGTTGTTTTCTCCCTTTCTCTCCAGATCCCCAATAAGACTCCCCACTGGCACAGCTATACAGATCTCAGCCAAGTGGTCAAGCCAAACTTCCAGCACCCTCTCTGTCCAACCAGTGTTCGTGTCCTTGCCCAAGTAGCTGACACACACACACACACACACACACACACACACACACACACACACTGAGATTTAAGTTATATACAGACACTCCTGGGGAAGGCTGGCACAGGTTCTCCAGCTATGCCACCTTCTTGCCCAGGCTATAAGATAGAAATCACTGCCACCAACCACTACCTATCAGCTACTAATAAGGCCCTTCCTAAAGGGTGACCAATTTTACTGTGCAGTGTTATTGTTATCCAAATAGTAAGTGTGACGAACAGCAAGGCTATTGGCGTGGCTTTGTATAGTATCATCAAATACATGCAAGTACTCTAGAGCTTAAATTATCTCTACACAAAACAGCCACAGTTAAAAGGTTTACAAATATTTAATAATAAATACTAAAAACACAAGACAATACTTACTACTTCAACACAATGACATTACAGAGTTCAGAGATCACAGGAAATGCTTTAAAACAATACTGTAGGATACTCTGACAAATATAGAAAACAGCTAGACTAATCTGGCTATATCTATCTATCTATCTCTAAGAGAAATCACTGTTTTCAATTCTAGTTACAGAAAGAGCAAGCAAGTGCTGGTGAGTGGATTGTTTTCAGATCCAAGACAGGATACAAAATGTTATTCTTTCTTTCTGTCCTTAAATTGATAATACACAGTACTGCTGAGTCATCTTAGATTACGTCATTCTTGACACTTCATTGATTTAGTTTCCCAGGTTCACAGAATTTAAAATTTTAACATTTATTTTTTGTAATCTGCACCTGCTGGAAGCCACAGCAATAAAATATGCTTTATCTATGTCTTAAGGCAACATAAAGAATTTCTAGACCAGGCATCCTGTCTCCGAGCTTGAGATCGAATACAGTTGTAAAATCCCCCTCACTTATCAGCTTTCCTCCAACAGGGTGCACTGTGGTTACATTTTTGAAGTTCAGAACATAACACAATTTTCTTACATTTGTTACACAAGCCTGTGGATCATATTAATATTTACGATGACATAGATAGAATTATTTACAAAATTCTATCTAGCTAGGCTGGCAGCCTTCACAGAGGGGTACCTGCGGCTTGCAAGGATATGGTACATAACCCTGTTTATGGTGAGCTGCACATGTATGAGTTCCAGTGGGTCATACACTTTAACTATTCTGAATGCGAGGTTGGTTTTAATATAGACTGAGACACCTCCACCTTTAGTTCCATCCTGTGTAGTAGCTGATTTAAAGGTGTTAAAGGCATTATAACCTTGCATTTCTGGGGTACTCTCCATGAATTTAAACCATGTCTCCATTACTACACAGATGTCTACAGTCACCAGGGAGAGGAAGGCTTGCAGGGAGTGGAGTTTCCTATTAAGACTTCTAGCACTGAGCAGTACACCTTCAGATATTCCTTCATAAATTCAGTTAAGTTGCAAGGTTTATCAGTTTGGCATTGCCTAAAAAAGGCAATATAGTGGGTGAACAAGGTCTTTGCCAATATCTAAAGACTTAGAGGGGACAAGTGCAGATCATCCTTGACAAAGCAGTGTGGTCTGTCAACCATGTCCTTCCAGGCCATCAAATACTGTACCCCACTGGACTGACAACAAGAGCTAAGCCAATTGTTAAAATCAATCATTTTCTGTTGGTAACTGCATCATCCTTGGGGAAGACAGTATGCTGCTCAGTGCTATGCTCATACCTGCCTGAGACACATTATCAGTGAGCTCGATCATGTCACTTCGTAGAGTAAGGACAGGTAAGTCTCATGTCATTAACACCCATATGGAATATGACATATTGGTACTTGTGGTTCAGTGATCTGAGTGCCTGTGTTACTTGACAGATCTGATCTCCCGGCTAGGCAGCTAACCGTGTCTCTCTGTTTACTCAGTTTGGTGAGGAGGCATTGGCATGCTTCACTATAAAATCACCAATGACCAGGAAGTTTGGCTCTGCTCTGGTTTGCCTTAAGGGCTTAGCAGCAGATACATTGGATACAGTGTTATTATGTGGACATGTGAGTGGTGGAGTGTTTACGTGAGGGGTGAGGACCCTTTTTTTGATTGTGCAGGAGGTCTTGGTGTTTTAGAAAGGTTACCTGTAAGTGCCTCAGAATAAGTAGCTATTCATGTGGGGTCTTTACCCTGTGCAGTAGGCATAGTGCAAGTGTCACTGACAACCTCTATAGGATTAGCTTTGGTTGTATGACAAAGATTTGCCCCCAGTATTAAAGTGTGTTTACACCTCTTGCATTCTTTATCAGTTATATTAAGAATAAGTGGGTTGTCAGTCTAAATGAGGCAATTGCTACAGTGCCTCAGAACAACCATCTCAACTAGAGTGTCTACAGAGAGAGTTAGGAAGTGCACATCCATAGCTAATGATCTACTGGGGAGGAGTGAGGGAAATTTAAATACTGAATAGGCCAATAAGGCAAGGAACTTGATGAGCAACACTATGCACAAACAAGATGATGTAGTAGTTAAAAAAATCTGTCTAGACAGTAAGGTTATTTTAAGGGAAACTTACACTGCGAGAGATCGGGATCCACACAGATTACAGGGGCAACTTACAGTGCAAGAGATCAGTGTCTACAGGACAATTACAGTAAGAAATGAAACTGAGGCATCATGGTAAAGCTTGTGCTTCATGGGTTGTACAATTTGTACTGAGAAGAGCAGCTCCTCTTAATAGTATGGATCATATTTCTGTAATGTGACTCAGTAAAACATTTCACAGATATTCACAAGATTCTACAGGAAGGCTTTTCAACACGTAGCATTGAAGGAAATGGTAGCAGTTAGTAGGCTGACAGTCAGAAAATAATGACAATAAATACAGCTTAATTTATCATTCCAAACTTGATATCAGTAAAATTATGTGGAAACATATCTATGTTTTTTTTTTTCATCTTACTGAAGTGGTACAAACGTGCTTTACAACTCCAGGAGGAACAATCAGGATGCCATCGAACAATGAACACTGATTAACAGTATAGTTTTTCCAGACAATCTGGTTACTTTGTTTTAAAAATTACAAAAACAACCCAATATCAAAAAGTATGTTTATATATGTTCTGTTAGACATTCTAGTGTGCATAATGCTTCATGTAAAACTACTTTAAGAGGCCTGTTGTGTTACTAAGTTTCCTTTTTAGTCTGTTTGTCAGCGAAGATTTTAGTGCAATGCTGTCACCACTCTTGCTTGACTGTCCCTGTCAGTCAGGCCACTTTGAAAGCTTGGCATGTGTTACATGCCAGCAGCTAATAGCACAGCGAAGTGAAGAGATGCTTGTGAACAAGGCTTAGAGTGATAAGCTCATCCTACATGAACTGTAAAGCTGACAGAAGATTGTTAAAAGATTTGGCAACACACAACACCTAAGTTGTAAATAGTATCTTGAAGTCTGTAATAAAGTTTACTAACTGAAACAAAAGTATAATAGAAGTCTTAAAGGGAAAGCTCCCCAAACTGTTTTCATGTTACATTTTTTTCTTAAAATCATGAGGAAAATGCCTTTCTTTTTTTTTCTGTTTGGAGTAAAAATGCATTTTGCTGTGTTTAAAAGGATAATAACACACTTGTGCAATCCATTTTTAAAACTGATGATATGCATGTGCGAAGCCATCATAACTTGGTATCACAATTCATTACTGTTAAATTATTTACATTGTGAGGACCATATTACAAAAACACTTTCTCCAGGTCAAGATGGTCAAAGCAGAGAATCAACATTGCAGTTGTTACCCCACACTAAACAGTTTTTCTAGGCACTGAAAGAAAGACTGAAACAATATCAGCTGCACCTAGGTAGTATGTCACGCGTATGCTCCCTGTGCAAGGTATAGGGTACAAAGGTGACATATGGATGAACATACCTCAGAAATGAAAACCCCAAGAGGAACATGCACATCCAAAAGGAGGAAAAATAAGAATCCCTGGCCAGGAAGGCAAGAGGAAAAGGACAAAGCAGAAGGGTGAGTAGAGAGGCAACAAATACAACAATAGTGAAGATAAGGACATCTACTCTTATGACAACATTTTGCACAACTGTACTGTGCCCTGTTCCATATCACTGTTATAGTACTCCTTACGTAAGGGAAAGTACAAGAGCTCAAGAGGAAACCTGGGAAGAAGGACGGCACTGAACAGCCCTCTAAAAACCCACGCAGGACAGCCCTGGCAAAGCCAGCTCTTATTCTGAAAACACTATCCAACTTGTAAAGTTTACTGAAGGTACGGACAGAAGTCTAACTAGCAGCCTCAAGGATGGTATTGGCATCCAGTCCTTTTAAACAGCAACAGCTCTGGTAGTGTGAGCCTTTACAGAGGCCATTACCAAGAAAGGAAATAACAAAAAGAAATGGCCTTAGAAATCCAGGAAGATATGGTTTGTTTAGAAAGTGCCACACCCAAAGACCTGGAATGAAAGGAAACAAAAAGTTGCTCAGATTTGTGAATGGCCTAAGTCTTACCAAATAATATCTGAAATGTCAATGCAAATCCAAGGTGCAAAGAACCTTCCCATTAGCAGAAAGAAAAAAAAAGGAGGGTAAATTAACAGACTAATTAAGAGAAAACTCATTGACTGTCTTGGGCATAAAAGAAGGATTAGTATGAAGAGAAACCCTGTCCCTGTGGACAACTAAAAAAGGAGGAACAGCCATAAGAACCTGAAGTTCAGATAGTCTCTTAGCTGAAGTAAGGACCAAAAGAAGAACAGTCTTGCAAGTACAATGTTGCAAGGAAGCTGAAGGTGCAAGCTCAAAATGATCCCGAGTCAGTTTTTCAAGAACAAAATTAAGCTCCCAGGAAGATGGAATATGCTTTCTGGGAGGTATGATATGAAGGATACATTTAAGAAATTGTTTGACCTCAAATCCATAGGCTAGAGGAGAAAGCAAGGGCAGATAAGCAGAAATAGCTGAGAGGTGAGCTTTAACTGAAGAATATGGTAACACAGCATGGAACAATTCATACAAATAAGAGACAAGCAGAGGGATTCCCACTGAAAACAGATCCTGATTACAAGAGAGGCACCAGACAGAAAATCTCTTCTATGTGGACAAATATGATTTCCTGCTAGTGGGTTTCATGGTCTTCTGTAGAACTTGAAGCATGTCCTCACAAAAGGGATGCATAAAAGGGATCAAAACCCTATCACCTACAGCATCAGTTGAAAAGTGGACAAATGAGGATGGATAAGAGACCCCTTGTCTTGTGTGAAAAGGTCCACCCAGTGAAGTAACTTGTTGTAATTGTCCCTGGCTAAATGAAAAAGAAGGGGGAACCAATGCTGTGTGGGACAAAAGGGTGTCATGAGCAAGATTTTGGGGGAGTTTTGCTTGATCTTTTGCAGGACCCTTGGAATTAGGGGAAGGGAAGGGAAGGCATAGAGAAACATCCCCTTCCAAGGAAAAGATAAGGCGTCTACCTTCCAAGCCAGAGAACTTGGGACTCTGGAACAGAAGAGAGAAAGTTGTCTATTAAGAGGGAAGGCAAAAAGCTGTACACGAGGAATACCCAACTGATGAACATTGTCCAGATGCACATCTCTGTGAAGTATCCATTGGTGAGCGTGTGTGCAGGGCCTACTCATTGAGTCTGCCACTGTGCTTTGCTCTGAAGGAATGTAGACAGCCAGAAGAGTCACCTGATACTGAATTGCTAGATCCCAGACCTGAAAAGAGAGCCTGCAACAAAGGTAGCCCGTGTCCCCCCTTGCTTGTTTACATACTATATCACTGTGGGATTGTCTGTGAAAACCTTGAGGGGGCCTACAAGAAAGATGGAATGAGAAGACTGAAGAGTTAAGAGTAGAGCTCTCATCTCCTTGAAGTTGATGCAATCTGATCTCTGTTGGGGAGATCAGAGACCCTTGACCTTGAGATAGTCGAAGGAAGCTCCCCATCCCCTGTCCGAAGCATATGAAAAGAGCTCTTGAGATGAAACTGTTTGGAAAGGAAGCCCTGGGTTGACAGAAAGCTGATGAATACACCACTGAAATTTGAGTTGGAAACAGGGAAGGAAGTAAACTAGGACATCCAGTGGATGACAGTGCTGAAGACACAATGAGCTGAGATACCACTGGAGTTTTCTCATATGGAGCCTGGCTAGAGGCAGCACAGGAACGATGGAAGCCATAAACCCTAGAACTTTGAGAAAATCTCTCTCTGTGACTGAAGCCGGAAGAAGAAGGGATTGGAAAAAGGCAATCAGGGATAGAGCCTTGGGTATAGGAAGGGATGCCAGCATGGGAAGGTCTGGAACATGCAACCGATAAAAACATGATCTTGAGAAGGAACAAGGACTGACATTTGAAAGTTTATGGTGAACCCTAGACTTTGTAATAGACAAACAGTGAATTGGAGGTCCTGAAGCAGAACCTCGGGGAATGAAACTTGAGGAGCAGATCATCTAGATAAGGAAAGATCTGAACCCCTTTCATCCTGCAGAAGGCAGTGACAAGAATAAGGCATTTGGTGAATACCCTTGAGATAGTAGAAAGGCCAAAAGACAAAGCAGAGAACTGAAAATGCAAGGAAGAAACAGAGAAATGCAAAAATCCTGAAAAATGAACGAATGGGGATGTGGAGGTAGGCATGCTTGAGGTCCAGAGATACCATGAAAGCCTGGGAAAGAAGAAGAGATAACAAAGTTTAAAGGGACAGCATCTGAAAGGAGGTGACCTCTACAAAAGTGTTGAACTGAGAAATGTCCAGAATGGATCACCAGGTCCCTTCCTTCCTGGTAACCAGAGACACCCTGGAATAAAAACCCTTCCTTTCCTGGGTAGGTGGCACAATTTGAATGGTGCCCTGGGCCAGAGGAGCCTGAAACACTTCTGGAAAGAAAGGAAGCTGTGCCTGAGGAGGATGTGGGATGCCCAGAAAGGGAGGAAGGAATTTTCACACCATGAAATACCCCTGGTGGATGATGGACAAAACCCAAGAGTCTTGTGTAACCCTTAACCAAATGGGAAAGGACAGGAAAAGATGAAGAGACAGGGGAACCTGGCTGTGGGGAAGGGGGAAGCAAACTGTTAGATGGAACCTGATTTGTCCTGAAAAGGAGGCTTCTGAGAATAGTAGTCTGAGTAGACTTAGCTGGAGGAACACACCAACCCCTTTTACCTTCGGAAGGAGGGTGAGACTGTTTGTGAACAAAAGCAGATATAGAAGGATAATGCCTCTGAAACTTAGGGATAGGAGAAACAAAAATATGGGCAATTCCTGCAAGTCCTTACCTCTGTCCTGGAGGGACTTAAAAAGTTCAGCAGCAGCAGAACCAAAAAGGTTTGTATTATCAAGAGGAGCATCCAACAGTTTAGCTTTAATGTCATCAGGTAAAAGTTGAAGATGAAGCCAAGAGTAAAACCTCATAACAGAACCAAATGCAACAGCCCTACAAGAAGCATCAGCTGCATCAAAACTACACTTAAGAATGCCGAGCCACTTGAGAGGTAGAACCCAACAAAGAAAGGTTCAGAACCATCCCTTCAGAATCAGGATGGTCAGACATTACTCCAGAAGCTTGATAAAGAAGGGCTAAAACATACCTAGTCATGAGTCTGGTAACTGATAGCCCTAAAAGCTAGGGTAGCAGCAGTATATACCATTTACCTAGACATTCCGTGGCTCTACTGTCCTTATCTAAAGGAAGTAGTTTAGAACAAGGCAAAAGCTTATAAGGCTTGTCAGAAGAGACAGACACTACAGAAGGATCAGCAGAAGGACATTTATACCAGTCACCTTGTAAAATCTGTCAGGTCTCTTGGGGGCCGGACACTGAGAATCAAGGGCAACAGGGGCTGCTTAAAAGGTAAATAAGTAAGAGGGCAGCCAGAAGTGGAACAGCAGAGGCGTTGGGAGACTCCATATGGAGGCATTCATAATATATTTTCTGAATATCAGAAGCCTGAGAACAGTCCAACTTGAAATATTCTATCACAGAAGAAATAGTGTCCCCAAACATTCTTTTAAAAGAAAATCTGGGCTAACAGAATCCTTTTCCTCAGACCCATAGTCCAAAGAAAAAGGAATCTGAGAAGTGTGTGCCAAGGACTCTTCCCCAGAACCCAGAACCTCATCAGAGGACTCTTGTTCTCTAGGCCTCTTTAGAGAAGTAAGTGACCAAGGAGGAGCATGCACAGAGACTCCAAGAAGAGGCTTTAAAACCATTAAAGCATTAAACAACCCCTGAGTAAAATCCTGCCATTCACATTGGGAATCTTTAGTAGCAGTGGAAATAAAGTCTTTCGGCTTTTCCTGGTTAGGGGTTGCCACAGTGATTGGCAGTGGAATTTTACGGTGCCGAGTTGCCAGCTCAATGCCCGACCTTCAAAGAAAGCAAGCCCATTCACGCTCGCATCTACCTGCATGTCTTTAGCATCACTCAACCGTGGGGAGGACATGCAGACTCCACACAGAAGGTGGTCCAGCAGAGAATTGAACGGGAGCACCTCTTGCTGTGAGGCGACAATGCTAACCACTGCACCACCACTGCTTCTTTAGTAGCAGTGGAAATATGAATGCATTTTTGTTTTTTATTTTGAGGGAAGTCTACACGAGAAAAGCTAGGAGCATCAGATCCCTGCCAACACTGTACCAGCATAGTAGTAATCTCCTCCCAAACTAAAACCTGCATAATCCCTCTCTGTCTCTCAGATATAATCAGCCGAGGTCCTCCTCACCATCTGAAGCAGATGTTTGTAAAGCCTCAAAGGACAAGTGAGAAGTCAGATCCATGCCAGCCTCCAAGAAGGTCAATGGAGAGGAATCCAAAGCAACAACTGGATGATCCTCTGGGCTTTCACCAGCCTCAAGAGATATGTCTGGGGGAAGATGGACAGCAACTGAATCAGACATGAGTTTTTTGGCCTTTTTCTTGGCAGTCGGCATACCCTTGGAATGGGAAGACTCTGCCATAGCACCTTGTGCCAACAACTTTAAATGCTGGTTTTCTAGGTAAATAGACAAGGAGGAGAGATGATTATGTAGGGTCTTATGGACAAATGCTTGGCAGAAAGAACACTGTTTATCATCGTGAGAAGCACCCAAACAGAAGAGACAGTGCTCGTGATGATCCTTATGGGGAATCTGCCTCACACACTGATGTTTTCTCTTTCTGGATGGCATGTAAAGTTACAACAACAAAAAATGTAAAAAGATAAGAAGGAATACCAAAGGGGTACTTATGTGAAAAATGGCTCGATAACCAGTACAGTAAAAGAGCATTCAGACCGACTGTCAGTGATGGCGTTTAAACTGGTGGCAAACAAGTTCTGAGGTATGTATGTCTGCATGTCACCTTTATGCCTTACACCTTGTGTGAGGAGCATATGTGTGATGTACAACAACTATAAATTCTAAAGGCTTTGATATACTGTCTAGATGTTTAGCTATCTTTGGCATTAGATCATTTATTTAAGGAATGCTGCAACATTGATATGGCAGGACATCAACAGTGATGATTTATGTTTCTGACTATTTGTGCATCTAAATGGAATAAGAGTTTTGAAAGGTCTTTAGTTTCCCATCTGTAACTGTGGTGCCTTGATAATGGATAGTGTTTGCTCATTTTCTATTTCCTGCTTTATCCTACTGAGAGCACTGGGAAAATCAAAATCTATCTTGTCATTCAGAGAGAGTAAGATAAAAGCTAGTTCTGAACAGGATGCAAATCCATGAAAGAATGATCACACACACACACACAGACACAGACAAACACACAGACACAGACACACACAGACACACACACACAGACACACACACACACACACACACACACACACACACACACACACACACACACACACACACACACTAGCAATTAAAAGGTGTAGTAATACTCTTGCAGGCATATCTTTGGGATGTGAAAGGAACACAGCTTAGAAAAAAAACATGTGGACAAAAGGCAGGCATGTAGGCTCATCGAAGAAGGCTCCCAACCAAGAACCAAGTGATGTAAGGCAGCACCTCTAACTGCACCACTGTGCCAGCGATAAGTGGTAACACTGAAATATGGCTTCTGACAGTAGATAAACACTTGGCCTACTTAATCTGTACCTTTTCTAAACATTTGGATAATCTGCTTTTCCATCTTAACCGGCAACTTATTTCTTTTTTCTTCTACAAGCCAAGCATTGCATTATATCATTACCATGCATTCTTCACTTGTACCACTGTTTTTAATGGTATCACCTCTTTAAGGAGGTTCTGGTCATCCACTACCCTTGCATAAAAATAATATCTCTTATTTGTGATAACAAGAGCACAGTGTGCCACCATATGAACAAAATGGGTTCACATGCTGAGATATTTTGCTTTCATGCTTTTTTATCCCTTTTTACTATGTCACAACTCCTATTAAACACAGTTCATGGTTATCTTTTGTCACAATTACCATATATTCCTTCTCTCATGGCTACTGTGCACTATGACTATTTTTAATCATACTATGCATTCTTCTGTGTTTTTATGCATACCGTATTGCACTTTAGTTCAGTTGCACTATGTCATTTCACTCAGAACAGTTTTAGTATATATAAACACAATCTTGACTGTGCAGTCATTTGCGTCTCTGGTCTTTTGCTCTTCTGTACATTAGACATACCTCCCAACAACATAGATCTCATTATCCATGATGCATGTAATCTCCATTGTTTGTTTACATCTGTAATGGCATTGTGGTTTCACAATACTATCCTATGGCGGTAAGTATCCATTATAAAATTATCTGTCCAGACCAGATGGCATTTCTAAAATGGGAACTTTGCCCTACTTCTCTTGGTGATCATGATCTTATCCTTAGTGCAAAGTCTGGGCATCATCCTATCGTTAATGGCGGTTAGAGCACCATCCTATATTTACTTAGTGGTTTGAGTGATGCACATCAATGCAGTACAACAGCATATTAAAACATACAATACAGTTGCTGGCTGTGTGTTGCAACCAGTTATATTAATGAGTTCTTTTTCACATTACCGCAAGTCTGGAGGTAGGTGTTTTAAGCTTGTATGTTTGAATTTGCTTTCAGAAGAATGATACAAGACAAACAGTCTACGTTAATGGACAGTGTAGTAAGACTGCACAATTTGGGTGGGATTATATAGTTCACCAATTGCAGTAGGAGAGTTTGTGTTGTGTATTGGTGGGTGATGATGAATGGTTGATAGTGAAAGAGAATAGGTAAGTACTATTATGTGGAAGGAGTCTTGTAATTCCATTATAGGAGTTACCCAGGGTCTGAACAGTTACATAACCAAGAGCTGTTTATATGGGACTGGAGGAGTTTTTTGAAGTTATATTTGTTTTCTGTGGTCCTGATATCTAGGGGGGATGGCATTCCATGTTTTTGCAATAGAAGTAGGGTACAGGGAGTCCCCAGAAGAGCTATTTTTGCTTTTGGTTATGTCAACTAATGCTTTGTTGGTAAATCTTAGTACATGTTTGTTAGAAAAGATATTAAGTAGTCCATGTAGTGCAGGAGTTTTATCAGGATTATATAGGATTTGGTGGGCTATTGTAAGCTGGTTATAGGTGAGGAGGTTTGGTAATTCTAGCCAAGATAGTTTTTTGAATGCTAGGCAGTGATGTATATTGAAGGGTGAGTCAGTTGTGAACTTTGCTATTTTATTGTAGCAAGTGTTTAGTTTAATTAGGTCTGATTTGTTTAGGTTGATGAGTATGGGGGAGGCATAGAGAAGTGTGGAGACTAGGTGGGTTCTTGCAATGGTAGCTTTACTGTTCTTGGTGAGGTATTTTTTGCATCTATATAGGGTTCCAAGTTTTATGGACTTTTTTTATTGTATGAGCAATATGCATATTGAATATCATGTAATCTATAATAACTCCTAGTAGTTTAATGTGTGAGACAAGTGTGATAGGGGTGTTGTTAGCTGAGTATATTGTGACTGGAGGTATGGGGTTAATGGCTGTTGTGAGATGGAATATCATTTGCTGTGTATTTTTGGGGTTAGGTATTAGCTGAGAGTTGGCTAACCAGGTTTCAAAAGCGGCAAAGGATTTGTGTGTCATTTCCTGGAGTTGAAGGAGTAATGGGGCAGAACACATTAGGGTGGAGTCATTAGCATACTGGGCTAGCGTGGCATGTAGGGTAGCTTTGTGAAGTGTGTTGGCAAATATGGTGAAGAGGAGAGGACTGAGGATGGATCCTTGGGGGATACCTAAGTTTACAGGTAGGAGGGGTGATAAAGAATTTTGTCATTTTACTGCTTGTTTGCAGTTACATAGCCCCGAAACCAGGCTAGAGAGGAGTGGCTAAGATTATGTTTGGAGAGAGCAGTTAGGAGTTTGGCATGGGAGAATGTAGCAAAGGCCTTGGAGAGATCTAGGAAGTCAGTGGAGACAAGGTTGCTATTGTTCCGGTGTTGATTTACAGTATTGGTAAATCTAATAAGGGCTGTGGTAGTACTGTGATTGGGGTGGAATCCATATTGGGTGTTGGTCAGCAGTTTATTAATGATGAGGTAGTTAATTATTTGAGAATGTATGCATTTTTTGAGGATTTTTGACAGCGGGGATAGAATGGCAATTGGCCTGCAGTTAGATAGTTCCACTGAGTTACCCCCTTTTTGAAGTGGTATTACATATGAAATTTTCCACAGTGATGGGACACATTGTTCTGACAAAGAGTGATTAATTAACAGGGAGATGGGATATGAGATAGCTTTGGCTGCAATCTTGAGGTATTTTTCAGGTAATTTGTCAGCAGCCAGGGTTGGGTTGTGGGTTTATGTTCATTCAGATATTTATATATTGTGCTTGTAGGGACGGGCTGTAAGGAGAAGCAGTTTTGGTCTACAGGTGAGGATAGTGGGTTTGGATATGAAGTAAGAGAATTACTGTTGGTGAAGGCTATAACGGGTTTGATGAAGTATTCTTTGAATTTGGTGGCAGTATTATTGGTGGTGGTATCAATGTTTGGGGGTGGAGTACTGTTTTTTCCTGGTTGGAGGATTTTGTTTATGGCAGCCCAGAACCTTTGTGGGTTTGTTTTGTGTTTAGTTTGAATGTCACTATAGTGTTTTTTTTTTCTCTGTCCTAATTTGTTTTTTTGGTTTTGTTCCTTAGTTCCAGGTATGCCTGTCTATTAGTTTGAGTTTTATTATTATGCCACAAGTCAGGTGGTTTATCCCTTTGTTTTAGAAGTAGTTGGTATCTTTGGTAAGCCATGGAGCATAGTTAGAGTTAGTTCTAACAGTTATGATAGGGATGAAGTGATTTAGAATGGTAAGG
Organism: Protopterus annectens; assembly: GCF_019279795.1. Taxonomy (NCBI): domain Eukaryota; kingdom Metazoa; phylum Chordata; order Ceratodontiformes; family Protopteridae; genus Protopterus; species Protopterus annectens. The sequence goes on from NC_056750.1 coordinate 773,379,616, forward strand.
AAAGTGTTGTTAAAGTAGTCTACAGCACTATCCTGGGAGAGAACTGAGAGTGGTCTCCAATTACACTGATTTAGTGCAGATATCAAGTCTTGGGTTTTGAAATTCTTTGTATAACAAATTTGTTGGAAGATGGTGGACTTTATTGGGTTTACTTGGTGTCTTAATACAAATGTTGGGGAGGTCATCGCTGAGGGTGTCTGGGAGGGAACCAGAGAGGTAGGATTGAGTTGGCCTGTTAGTGAGGATCCAATCTAGGATGGACTCCTTTTTAATTTTTTTTTTATCTACTCACGTTGTGGTTTTGATTAATTGAGTGAAGCCATGAAGGTTGATGTGGCTGATGGGGTGCAGTGAGTCACAGTAGGACGAGTCAATATTTAGGTCATCCAGCATGATTGTTTCTTGGAGGAGATTTTGGGATGTCCAGTCTGGAATGGATTCTACTGTATTAATGTTGTTGCCGCAAAGTATATAAGTACTGATTATATGTAGGTGTTTCATTGAATTGATTTTTACCTTGGTGAATATTGTTTCTGCATTATTGAACTTTGGTGGGCTCTTGTCTATCATATCAATGGTTAGGCTATTTTTGAAGAGTAATGTAACCTCCATCTCTTTCGGATGTCCTGTTCTGTCTAAGAATGTTATATCAGGGGAAGAAATTCATTATCACTGATTTGTGGCTTTAGCCAGGTCTCTGTGAGAAGAACTATGTCAGGGGAGTACTGGGCCAATGTGGCGTGCAGTTCTGATATTTTATTCAGTATGCTTCTTATGTTTATGTTAAGTATAAGGAGGTCTGTGGATTTTCTGGGGAGGTTTAAAATGTTTTTAGTCTGGTTGCAAGGGGTGTTCCTGTTATTTGTAGGGCCGGGATCTGGGTGTATGTCATCACTGAGTATGATTTGGGATGCTATTTGAATGATAGTTTTTAGGTATTTTGATATAAATATGTTTTTTGGGGAAATATGGGTATTTAATTGGTCAGAGATTACCATGAATGGGTTAAAGTCGAAATTTGAGAGGTTGTAAATTGATGGTGATATTAGTAATAAAGCTGGTTTCTCCTGTGTAGGAATAGGGCAGGTGGGGGATTTAGTTTCAGACTTTGGGTTAATAATGTGATAGTAGGAGGTTAGGTGTGCTGTAATAGTGAGGGTTATAACTATTATACAGGTTAGGGGCAACATTTTGTTCTATGGAGTAGAAAGGGAAATGGTGAGATCCTTTCTATATATGTTACAGAAGTGGGTAGGGTTAGGTAATATTTTGTTGAAGGCTGATGTATTTGGACTATAAAGACTGAGTGGGGGGTTTGGTCTAAAGAGACTAGAGAGTATAGGTAGTGTGAGAGTGAGGGGAATGGGTGTGGCTGTAGATGAGGTTGGAGTAAGAGTGAGGCTGAGCAGTAGTTGGATGACAGTGAGTAGGAGACTGGCTTGTTAGGTATAAAGGAGAGGAGGAAGAGGGTGGGAGGAAATGGGAGTAGGGTAGGGGAGCAGAGTGAGCCTGAGTGGATCAAGGGCAAATGGAGCAGGATGGACCACGTCTCAGACTAAGTGCGAAAAACAATCAGTCATAAAAGGAGTAAGTTGAATCACGTAGAAGTAGATTTCAGCAGTCAGTAATTATGAATTTTAGTTGTGAATAATTTAACTACATTAAATAATTATGAATTACACTGTATCAAAAGAGTGTCTGGAGATTATTATAGATTACTGGGAATAGTATTATATATTACTGAGAATAGAATTATGGACTGTTAGGATTGAAGAGAGAGGTGGGAGGATACAAAAATAGAGGCAAAAAAGAGTAAGAGGAGAGGGGGACAGATGGGCAGAAGAAACAGCAGCTACTTAAACTACAGAAGAAAGGTGCAGGCACCTACTACAATAGAAAGACATATGTTAAAGTGGGCATTGGACATTAGCAGGACTGTGTTGTCCATTTATAGGAGATGGTTCACTTCTGATATGGTCAGGGCAGAGCTTGTCATTTGCTGATATGAGATGAGGCTTGCTACCTGAGAATAGGAAAAAGGAAAAATTATACTTTGGTAATGGTAGAAGAATACTCCCTCTCTGGTCTGCCCCTTTTTATGCACAACTAGCAGTGCAGTTGCCTTATCTGTGCATGTTTTCCTAAACCATCACCTAACCCAGTCTTCTTTGGAAGCATCTATGGTCTTACAGTTCATGGTTCCCTCTTGTAGCTGATTCCACTGGAATGCATTCAAAACATTGAACGTTCTGAATAGCGAAAGCAAAAAAAATGAATAGAAAAGGTCAAAACCCTCAACATTGAAAAAGAAAAAGTAAAGACAAGATGCCCTGCACACCACCCACTAATTATATATACCAACTCTGAGAGCATCCCATAGTGGGGGAAGGGTAAAAATCCAGCTCCTGCTCTATAGTGATCTTGGGCAACACATTACTGACCTTCTAACAAATGAAAAAAGCCTATCAATGTTTTGTGTGCAGACCTTTTCACCTCAATGTTTTTGCTTTCAGCATTCAGAACATATTTAATATCTTGGTTAAAGTCTATGACTTCAGTCTGAAATGTGCACTCTTTTATACAGCCTTTCCTTTTGTATTCTGTCAAACCAATCCATCATTACCTTATGAACCCAAATCATATCTCCTCTTTCTTCTCTACCTCCAACATAAAAATGTTTAACTCCTACAGCCTATCATTGTTTGCCTTACCCTCCAGCTGCCTCTTTAGTAGCCTTTCCATGGATCCACTCAACTATTTATTTATTCATTTTTCATTTGTTAACCAGTTAAGTACACTGTTTCAAGGAACCTTTTCAGCCACATCCTGGGCCATGAGGTAAAGTACAACTTGAACAGTGAAGCACTGGTTACAAAAATGACAAGAATAATGTTCACTAATGAGTTGAAAACAATGTCAAAAGCAAAAGTTATATAAGGATCAGAATGGCGAGATCACTGACAAATGTGGAGAAAGTTACACTTCTAAACCTACGCAGTCAAATAGTTACAGAGATAATGGTGCTCTCTCTCTGTGTATATATATATATATATATATATATATATATATATATGTGTGTGTGTGAGTGTGTGTACACACACACACACACACACACATGATTATCTACATGGAAGGTAGCAACCCCCACACATCTCTAAATATTCTAACTCCAAAATCAGGCAACCTTGGAGGACTTCCTTACACCCATAGTTCCGTGATTTAACTGTTAACACTGACTGCTATGAAAAGGGGTGATGATTTAATCTAACGGGTTAATCCCATTATGATTATGCAAGCTGTTATCAAATCCATGTGTCTCTAGGAAACCATCTATCTTTTCACATATCTTCTCCATATTCTTCCCTGCAATACTGGAGATTCTATGGGGCTGCAATTCCCAATAGTAGTCCTTGCGGCTCTACTGAGGAGTGCTACCATGTGGTAGCATACCTGCTACAATCGTCAAAGTCCTGAAAGGTGTGTCATCAGAACCTTGTGCCTCATTCTCTGTATACTCCATAAGCTCATTTTCTATAGATAGATTGGGTTTGAGACCAAGTGCTAGACGTTGGCTCCTTATCTTTTATCCACTACCTTTTATGGCTTTTTCCTTTCCATGTCATTCATGAAGAATAAGGTGATAACTGCATTAAGAATTTCTGATTTGTTAGTATCCTTGCAGTATTCCCTTCCCTAGTTTTCAAATCTCTGATGCTCTGTTTTCATCTTTCTTCATTCATCTTTGTTTCTGAAGAGTTCTATGCATTCTGTCAACCTTTTGGTTTTGCCAAATTAGTAATCGGATGCAAGATTCTTATTTCATGAAAAGCAAAGCACTTTAGAGCAAAACTGGCAAATAATGGGGTTAAGGAAGTGTTTCCTTTTCTTCGGTGCTGTGTGATCTTACAATTGGTCTACTTAGAATCACGATTATTGGTCAGGGGGGGTGCAAGTGACATACCTTCCTGTAAAGACAGTGATTTTTTTTCACATTTTGGTGGATAATTCAATCAATATTTTAACTGATTTCAGTTCTAACACAAGTTCCTTTCATTAAACCAGTTTAAGCTTCTAAATAGCACTGTTTTGAGCGCTACTATTAAATCACTCTCCAACCTTGTCTTTACTTTTTTTAAACAACTTTAATATTTTTACTGGTGTCCTTCTTCCCTTTGTCACAAACATAAGTATATGTTAATAATACAGTGGTTACAAAATAGCTATGACTTTAAGGGTACCATTACACTATCATGTGAGCTTCTTCCTGAGGCAGTTCCGTAACATCATGCTTAATGAGTCACCTTTTCATGTTCACTGTGTCCACTTTTTAGTACAGATATAGTACACTCCCTCCTTTTCCTTTTCAGTTTTGGTTTTGGAATTTGATCCGACTCTCTTTTCTTCACTCCCCTGCCGAACTATGCTATTATCTTCCATATCTGTAATTTGCTGTTCTGCCTAGTCCCTTGTTCATGGTTGCCTCTACACTTTGCACCTATTCCCCTTAGTTCCTTTAGGTTTCCCTGTCTAACCCAGGCTGGAGCTTGCTTACCATTCTTCTAAACTGTAAAACATCCCTTCCATCACACTTCTTTGCCTGATGTTCTCCATCCTCCACACTCACTACCATCCAAAGGTCTCTAATAAGGCACACAACTAACCCACATTTAGGATAACAAACCCAACTCAAACCTTCTTCTTTTATCCTAACCCTGCTTCTGCCTTTTCTGTGTGCTGTGTTGGCCTTATAATTTCTGCCTATTTACTGACTGAAGATCATGTAGCCTTTTATTTGCTATTTCCTTTTACAGCTAGTCTATATGGTGCAGTATTTATGCTTACATAATAGAGTTTTGATTGCCTCTCTGAAGCATTCTGCCTGCCTCCTGGGATATGTTCCTGCTGCATCCTGAATTCCTGAAGATCAGGGACACATTCATTGTTAGAGTTTATGTCATGCATTTATGACAACCCCCTTTGATCCTGGTATTTGCTTGAAGGTTAGAAGATGAAGTCACACATCCCAACCCCAAGTACAGTGATCACGACAAATAAAGAACTATCATCAGATCTCTATACTTCACTAAGCAGTCAAGATTTCTAGGGAACTGGTAGTACTGCACTTATGTAGGGTCCTAGATAAACATGGCATGGTGTACTGTGACCATCCTGATTTCTTATCTGGTCACAGTACCATGACATCTGAATGGTACTTTACTGTGTCTACATAATAGAATATCATCTGTGGTCTTATCTTATCTGAGTCTGATTCATTTGATTAAAGTATCCCTTTATCGGGTTATCCTGGCATCAATGGTTCTATGGTCATAGCCAACTTTAGGCATAGGCCAAGTAGGTGGCCACCTAGGGCGCGCTCTAGCAGGGGCACTTTTCCAGTATTTATTTGTTTATTTTTTGTAGTAAAGAAATAGTTTCTTTAAAATGTGTTGAATGAATACAAGAAAAACTGAAGAGTAAGACAAACTGTGAGAAAAAATGAAGAAAAAAGTAATCTGGTTGGTGCAGGTAGACTAAGATGGGAGCACCAAGTAGTGTGTGTGGGGGGGGGGGGTGCTGTGGAGCCCCTTTGCCTAGGGCACCAATTAACCAAAGGCCTGCCATATCAATGGTTATTCTTGTGCCTGGTTCTAGTGTTTAGAGGAGAGGTCAGTTAGTCTTTAGGATCAAAATGACCCAACTTCTGAGAATAGTCTTAGAGTGCTGCAGGGATTAGTTATGGTGTCAGTTTCTTTGCATTATTTATGTAGTACCTGTGGGATTGAGAGTTAGAGTTTAGACTTGTTACAGACTGCAGACTGACCAGGTCTTACAGCACATGGTCACAGGTCATGGGGAGGGAGTAATTCAAAACCATAATTGCCTAACCCAAGGGTACTGCTTTATTTTTGAGCAAATGTTTGATATATATATATATATATATATATATATATATATGGGAGCGCTACAGAATCCTGAAAGCTCAAAATCCTGAAGACCAAAATCCTGAGACCAAACTCCTGAAAGTTCAAAATCCTGAAAACTCAAAATACTGAAAACACAAAGGATACTTATTCCCGCACAAGTACATACAAAAAGAAATAAAACACAAACTATATTACTGTTTTGCAAGTATATATCAACTCCAAGATTGCACTTAGTGTAGTGAAGTGCAATCTCGGAGCTGATATATTTAAGTAGCAGGGGGTGTGGGGGGGTGCAGGGGGGCTTGCCTATAATTGAAGAGTAATATGTTTCTGTATGTACTTGTAGTGGAATATAGTAAGTTTTTGTATCCTGTGTGTTTTCAGGATTTTAAGTTTTCAGTATTCTGAACTTTCAGGATTTTGGTCTCAGGATTTTGAGCTTTCAGGATTCTGTAGCACATATATATATATATATATATATATATATATATATATATATATATATCCCTATATATATATATATATATATATATATATATATATATATATATGGGAGCGCTACAGAATCCTGAAAGCTCAAAATCCTGAGACCAAAATCCTGAAAGTTCAGAATACTGAAAACTTAAAATCCTGAAAACACACAGGATACAAAAACTTACTATATTCCACTACAAGTACATACAGAAACATATTACTCTTCAATTATAGGCAAGCCCCCCTGCACCCCCCCACACCCCCTGCTACTTAAATATATCAGCTCCGAGATTGTGGCTTTTCGGTCATATCAGGTCGACACACGCATATATATATATATATAGATATATATATATATATATATATGCGTGTGTCGACCTGATATGACCGAAAAGCCACAATGTCAAATCCAACAAGACTGAGACGAAATTGCCAAAACCTCATATGAATGAACACTCAGAACCCGATGAACAAACTCTGGGTAAGTAACCACTTGTCCTTCCTGGTGAACTTTGCCTCTTCCCCATTGTAGTGCAATCTCAGAGTTGCTATATTTAGCTAGGAGTGTGTGGGAGGCAAAGCCCCTGACATGGGTGTGTTTACTTTGCTTTGGTATGCAGTTTTTTGTTGTTTTGTCTTTCTTGAAATGTGGTTATTTTGTTTGTTTGACGGTGTTCCTGGTGTGCCTTTTTGGTCCTATCAGGTAGACCCATATATATATATATATATATATATATATATATATATATATATATATATATATATATCTATATATATATATATATATATGCATATATATATTTGTGTGTGTGTGTGTGCATATATATATATATATATATATATATATATATATATATCTATACACATATATATATATATACAAACACACACACAAACACACACACACACACACACATATATATATATATATTTATTAGAAAGGCCTCACTAAGACCAATGACTGGTGTCGAAACCATAGCCTTAAGCTTAATGCCAAAAAAATGAGTTGTCATCCCCTTTGGGAAAAACTCAGTTCCCACTAATTACCACATTGATGGAAACCCACTGAACACTGAAGGCATTATAAGACATCTGGGGACACAGGTTGACAGCAACCTCTCCTTTGACCACCACATTGCCACTGTGGTCAGAAAGTCCTTCTATGTGGCATATCTTATTACCAAGGGTTTTGCATCCAGGAAGAAAGAGGTCATCATCTCTCTCTACTCTTCCCTCATTAGGCCAGTCATCGAGTATAATGCCCCATTTGGCATGTACCTCACTAGACACATGCAACAGCTGGAAAGGCCACAAAAGTACCTCACGAAGAGGATCCTAGACCTTAAATACATGTCCTACATGGACAGACTCAAAAAACTCCAGCTATTCTCTGTCTCATATATACTTAAAGGCGATCTCTGCTTGACTTACAAAGCCATGTCTGACCCAGCTCTGTTAGAAATGCTACATCTAAAGAAATCCCTCTGCACCACACACTCCAGAGACCTCAACCTCATTACCACAATCAACAGAACATGCTGAAGGGACAAGTTCATAACCCAGAGACTGCCCATGCTCTGGAATAGATTTCCCATACATGTCAAGCAGAGCACCTCACTGGCCCTCTTCAAGAGAAATCTTGATGGGTGGATGGGAAATAGAAAGTTCACCCCGGGGATCACTCCATTGGCTCTACTGGAACTAATGTCAGGTGGCACAATGCCAGGGCACTTCTATGGGCTAGGCTTGTAAAGGCTCCAGGGCCATTAGCCTATTACACACCTATGAACCTATATGTATTTTTACAGTGTGTATAACTGAATAATCAGTTAATCAACCAGCATATAGTTGAAGCCATTTCATCATACATTTCCTTTGTCAAAAATGTCTGCAAGAACCTATGTTAAAGCATATTTCAGTGATTGTACATTGGGTTCTGCAGGGAAAACAAGTCTTGCACTCCTGCAGAATCCAAGTTAAAGCCAATTTCAGTGTTTCAGTAGAACAGACTTTGATGTAATATAGCAATAACACCCACGCCTGCGTGTGGATAATGCTGGATTTACCCACGGTTGGTGTGGTTTGGTCATGAGGGTGAAGCCCGAGTGGCCAAACAAAGACAACTGTGGGTAAATCCAGCATTACCCACACCCAGAAGTGGGTTATTTCTATTATACAATGACATTATTTAAGAAAAAAAATAATTACTTTTCTTAAATAATGGCATTGTATAATGCCTCCTTGCTGCCCTTCCGCAGCTGTCTGGTATTCTGCGGCAGTTCTGATGTACTGCACATGCATATGCTTACACAGTACATCAGAGTTGTGGGCAAAAGCAACGGAGAAAGCAAGATCTCCGTTGCTTTTTACAAACTGTCTCGCTATGTTAAAGGAGTTTAACATGGCGAGACAGCTTTAAAAAAAGCAACGGAGAAAGCAAGATCTCCGTTGCTTTTTTGAAAAGTGTCTCGCTATGTTAAAGGAGTTTAAAATAGCGAGACAGCTTTAAAAAAAGCAACGGATAAAGGAAGATCTCCGTTACTTTTTTTAAAGCTGTCTCGCTATGTTAAACTCCTTTAACATAGCGAGACAGTGTGTAAAAAGCAATGGAGATCTTGCGTTCTCTGTTGCTGTGAAAAAGGACTTATAGTAATGGAAAAAGTCTGGGCAACCGGACCTTTTTCCATTAGTATAAGTGATTTACAATGTGCACGCTGACCAATCAGCGTGCACGTTTTAGAATATTAATGGGGGTCGTTGTATAATAGGCTTGTTTAGTGTTTGAAAAAGTTATCATTTTCCTACTCTAGTACAGTGTTACATTCAATAACTATACACAGACACACACACACACACACAAATATAGATTCAAAGGATATTACTAGGCTATTGACCCAAGGGTCTTTACAAGCCTAGCCGTTAAATCCCAGTATAATACTAGGTGAGAGATATCATCTATGCCCAAGTTTTTTTTGCAAGGACTACCCATGTCCAGTAGAGAAGTCGGGGAAATTCCCAGCAGAAATTTATGGTTTCCCACCCAGACTTCCAGGTTGCGCTTAAACAGGGTCATGGAGGTGCTCAGCTTGATATGGATTAGAAGCCTATTCCAGAGGAGTGGCAACCTCTGAGAGATGTATCTGTCTCTCCAGCAGGTCCTGTTTCTGTCACAGGCTAGATTAAGGTCCCTAAAATGACTCTAGTCCCATTTGACTTACAGATGTACAGCATTTCCATTAGATTTGGGTCAGAGATAGCTCTGTAAACCAGACATAAGACACCTCTAAGTAGTCTATATGCTATTGAGTACAGTGACGGCAACTTCAGTCTGTCTGAATAAGACGTGTGCTAGAGACCCTGAATTTTCTTTCTTAGAAATCTCTGAGGTCTCTCATGTTGCTGCAGGTGTCTGGTAAGGTCCATACCAAAGGGAGTCTTATATTCAATATTATGCCTCATGAGGGACAAGTGCAGGAGAGTTATAACCTCTTTTGCTCTTGAGGCGATGCCTCTGCTACTCAGGTGAGCAATGTAGAATGCCTTCCTCAGCACAGTAGACACATTGTAATCAAAGCTGAGGCCACAGTCAGCTTGTGTTTCCAGGCCTCGCACTACTGAACTAGTACTTGGGGTATTATTGCTTATTTTATAATCAGCAGGGACATTGTTTTTATGGATGGAATGACGATGCACTTTTTAGCATTTAGTTTAAGACCATGGCTTTGGCACCAACCACTGGTCTGTTTAAACCCCTTTTGAAATACACTGACATCGCAAGGGGATTCAATGATAGCACCTAATTTGCAGTCATCCGCAAACTTAGTTAGCCACAACCCCTCTGTTTTGGCCTGGACTTCTGAGAAGTATATGCCAAACAAGAAGGGGTCCAGCACTGACCCTTGTGGGACCCCACTGGTGACAGGTCTGTTAGTAGAGGTAAAGTCTCCCACTTTGACTGAGTGTTGTTGATCTGTGAGCCAGTTTGCAACCCACCTGACAACACAGAGTTAATATTTAACTGGGTTAGATTGTCAATGATGCCCAAATGTGGGATAGTGTCAAAGGCCTTGGCCAAGTCAAGACAGGCTCTGTGCATGGCTTTGCCCTTGTCTATGGCTCTGGTCACCTTGACAAAACCAAACTGGGACAGGTCCAAGCTTTGGGGGTCACCTATATCCTTATTTATGAGGTCTATGATGATTTTTCCATTTCCTTACAGATGAGGCTGGTTAAACTTATGGGTCTATAGTTACCTAGGTCTGTTGCTGAGCTGCCCTTATGGAGGGGGTAACAACTGCTGTTTTCCATTCATTGGGGACAAAGCCAGTACTCACGCTGTGGTTGTATAGAGTGCCTAATGGAGTAGCGAGCTCATTTTAGAACATTAAGAATGCAGCCTGGAATGCCATCTGGTCCCATGGAGGCTGTGTTCTTAGCCTTGGAAAGAGCACTGATGCCTTGCTCTTTGGAGATGCAGGGGGAAGGAGGAGATGATGAAGACATGGTTTGTGGTATGCTTGGGGGGATGAAACTTTCAGCAAACCTGTCTGCTAGCAGGTTTGCAGTTTCCACAGGGTCAGTGTATGTGATGCCATCTACAATTAGTTCAGCACACATGTGAATCCTACTTTTTAGGATGTGGACATAGCTGAAGAAAGCCTTATGGTTATCCTTGGCTATGGTTGTTGAATTTTTCTTGCTGTTGCTCTTTGAAGATGTTACGAGTTGTCTTATTTGCTTGCTTAGGCTAAAGAGCATGCTCTTCCAATTCTGGGATCTCACTTTTGTATTTTTAGACAGCAGCTTCTTTCACTTGTATAACAAACCAAAGCCAAGTTCCACAACATCGTACTGTAAATCCAAAAATGCAAAATGAACACTGCAAGGTTTAATCCTATCTGGCATGGCTGTGTCTATACATTTGTGTAGAGATTTATACAGGGCATCAGTGTAAACCTTAGTATAGCCGTCAATGCCATCTGTGGAAACTGGAGCTTGGAAGTCAATAGTACCTTCACTTAGGAGGGAATAGTTAGCTTTGGTGTTTTTTTAGCCTAACTTCTCCTATGGGGAGTTCTGGTGCTAGTGCTATTTTATAAATGACTGATTTATGGTCAGATTTAACCAGTTTGGGCCCTACACTTGAGGCATTGCATCAGTCACTTATATTGTGAGGACCAGGTCTAGAATATTAGAGCCCCTTGTGGGGTGGTTTACTGTTTGTTTCAGGTAATTTGAGTAAAGTCCAGGAATGTTTGTGTGAGTGACTTTGGGCTTGTATAAAAGTTTCCCAAGTAATGGAAGGATAGTTGAAGTCACCCATGACTAGGGTGTTAGGTTGTACCTTAATTGTCCCAAGTAGGTCTAAATAAGCTATGTGAGCATCTTGGCTCATGGAAGGCGCCCTGTAACTGATGATGACCTGAAGTGGGGGGGGGGGGGTCTTACCCATGGTAATTTGGACTTGGAGTAGCTCCATAGAGTTTTCTTGTCTAACCAGTGTGAAGGCTGCCAGCCTAGCCAGTTAGAATGTTATAGATATTAATGTAAGGTACATGCTTGTTGTCTTAAATAGAAAAACTGCTGTTAGATGTGGAACTGAAAAAAATGTCACAACAGTGCTCTCTACTGACCAAGTAAAAACATGTTGTGACCCTTTGATCTAAAGTCGGCTCCAGCCCGTCTAGATGAAGGCATTCTTTCTATTGTTTTAACCAAGAGTTAAATTGCTAGATTTAAACATGCAAATGTATTTTTATTGCTCTGCTTCCTGACCAGCTGCAAGATAACACAAGGAGATGCTAAGAATGTAAATGTAGTTTCTGTTAGCCTGGGAACCCAGGGAAGTGTGAAGAATGATGCAATAGGAAACAGGAATGTGATTTTAAAAACAGAGAGAATCAGAGATTATTAAGTACTTTTGTCTTGACCATCCAACTCATCAGCACTCTGCCTGTTCTATATGTAAGTTATCTTAGACTTGTGTTTTCTGTTAGAAATAGCTAGAAACTAGAAAGATTAGACTAAGTGTTTTTCTGGGATGTCAGAACTGTACTACTGAATTATTTTAAGTATTTCTCTGTGATCGCTGAACTCTTGACTAGCACTGTGTAGTAAGAAGTATTGTCTTGTGTTTTTAATTAATTATTATTAAATATTTTTAAACCCTTTTAACTGTGGCTGTTTTGTGTAGAGATAAGTTAAGCTCTAAGAGTACATTGCATGTATATAAGGATCCTGTACAAAGTCACTCTAATAATCATTGACTGTTTAGTTATACTACCAATTGGGTAGTAATAATTGGACACCCTTTTAAGGGCCTGTGTGTAGCTGATAATTATTAGTGGCTGGTGGCAGGGTACTAACGTATAGTCTGGGAAAAGGGGTACAGTTGGAGAATCTGTGCTAGCCTTCCCCAGGAGTGTCTGCGTGGTTGTATAAACACTTGTCTGAAAGTGTGTGTGTGTGTGTGTGTGTGTGTGTGTGTGTGTGTGTGTGTGTGTGTGTGTGTGTGTGTGTGTGTGTGTGTGTGTGTGTGTGTGTTTGTGTGTGAGCTACTTGGGTAGGGACACGAAGCACTGGTTGGACAGAGAGGATGCTAGAGGTTATAACTGGCCCACTAGGCTGAGATCTGGACCATATAGCTGTGCCAGTGGGAGTCTTATTGGGGACCTGGAGAGCAAGGGAGTGACCAGCCCCAGACTGACTGTGATTTCTGTGTGCTCTTAAGGGAAATTTCACTTTACTGTGTGTATTTGTTATCCTTTCCTTCTATATGAGATGCCCCTCACTGGTGTTAGTGGTGAGGAATGAGACTCCTTGATTGCTGGGCCAGGGCACGGGTGTCACAACCAGTTTAGAGGTGTAATTATCTTTAATGAAGGTAGATACTCCAGCTCCTTTGGTTCTCACACCTTCAATTTGCAGTCTGAGAGTGTAGAACATCTTCCAGGGAGAGGAGTGTTTCCAAAGAGCACAGTTTCTGATTTAAACTCCCAGTGTTTAGCAGTAGCATGACTCTTAGTTTCATGTCGGGAATTTTGTTGTTGTTGTGATATTGCCTGAAAAGACATTATGGGGGAGGCAAGTGCCTTAGCCAGCAACCAAAAGCCTAGAGGCACCAGGTGAAGACCATCTCTGGCAAAGCAGTGTGATCTATCCACCATGTCATCCCAGGCTGACAGAAACTGGATCCCCTTAGAATGACACCAGAAACTAAGCCAATTATTGAAGTCAATCATCTTCTGTTTATATTGTGGTATCATCCCAGGCAAGGGTAAAATGCTGCTCAAAGCTAGGGACATTTCTGCCTGGGACACATATTCAGAGAGTTCAATCATGTCACTCTTCATGTAGTCTATGGAGGTACGTCTCAAGTTGTTCACACCAACATGAACTATGACGGAGTCATAATGGTACTTGTTGTTGAGAGACTTGAGTGCATGTGTGATCTAGTGTATCCTTGCACCAGACAGGCAGCTGACCACTACTTTCTCCTTGTTCAACCTGAAGAGTGGGGCATCTGTATGTTCATAGGTGTGTACTAGGCTAATGGCCCTGGATACTTTACAAGCTTAACCCATAGAACTGTCCTGGCATCGTGCCACCGAACGTTAGTTCCCAGTGCCTCTATCAAGTAGATCTACGGCAGTGATCCCTGGGGTGAACTTTCTATTTCCCATCCACTCATCAAGATTTCTCTTGAAGAGGGCCAGTGAGGTGCTCTGCTTGACATGTATGGGAAGTTTATTCCAGAGCATGGGCAATCTCTAGATTATAAACCTGTCCCTCCAGCATGTTCTGTTGATTGTGGTAATGAGGTTGAGGTCTCTGAAGTGTGTGGTGTGGAGGGATTTGGATTTCTTTAGATGTAGCATTTCTAACAGAGCTGCGTCAGACGTGGCTTTGTAAGTCAAGTAGAGATCGCTTCTTAGTAGACGATATATGACACAGAGAACAGCTGGAGTTTTTTTAGGTTTGTCCCTACAGGACATGTATTTAAGGCCTAGGATCCATTTGTGAGGTACTTTTGTGGCCTTTCCAGCTACTGCATGTGACAAGTGAGGTACATCCCAAATGGGGCATTATACTCGATGACTGGCCTAATGAGGGAAGAGTAGAGAGAGATGATGACCTGTTTCTTCCTGGATGCAAAACCCCTGGTAATGAGATGTGCCACATAGAAGGACTTTCTGACCACAGTGGCAATGTGGTGGTTGAAGGAGAGGTTTCTGTCAACCTGTGTCCCCAGATCTCTTATAACACCTTCAGTATTCAGTGGGCTCCCACTGATGTGGTAATTAATGGGAAATGAGTTTTTCCCAACAGGGATGATGACGCATTTTTGTCTCATTATAGAGTCAGCTATAATTAAAACATTTTGGAATAGTTGTGCATTGCCTTAAGAGCTTATTTGGTGAAACACAGGTGCTAGTGTTTTTGTGTATATTGGGTGCTTTGGGTGTTGTGTTAGGTGTAGCATGTGTGTGATTGGAAATCTCTGGTGTTTAAGTAGGTTTCTGGAGATTACAAGTGCATATGAATGTTTGTATGTTGGGTGCATATTATGAATAGGAGTCATGGTGGATGATCTGACAACCTGTTTTGTGTTGCTGTTCTGGGAACAAGAGAGAGAGCAGTGATTCCAAATTCTTAGTGTAGGAGTATCTCTAATAAATTGTATTTGAGTGATTTAGGAGTAAAAGGTTGTCAGTGTACATGAGGCAGCTGCTACACTGCCTAAAAAGAAAACATGTCCACCAGGCTGGCAGAAGAAACAGAGGGAAACTAACAGTCCATAATACAAGGTTTGAACCTGGTATCTCAAGAGATAAGGAGAAACAGATGGGGGTATTCGGCATGGAGCTATTTTAGGGTGACTACCCTATGGGGAGTATAGTAGGAAGTCTATGAAAGAGGGGATCTATAGGGTCTGATGTTGATAGGTAAGAGGTAAAATCTCTGTTGGGTGGTTTACTGAACAGCTGAGAGACATTC
The DNA here is from genome assembly GCF_019279795.1 of Protopterus annectens. Lineage (NCBI taxonomy): Eukaryota > Metazoa > Chordata > Ceratodontiformes > Protopteridae > Protopterus > Protopterus annectens. The sequence continues at coordinate 773,395,011 of NC_056750.1, forward strand.
TAGAACTGCTGTGCTACATAGCAGCCACTTCTAAGGGAAAATACTTCCATTGGCACTTTTGGATCTGTAACTGCCAAGAGTTACCCCCTCTGCACAGTGGTGCTTAATGGTGGCCTAAATGCAAGCAAGAGCAAAGCAGCTAATACAAAGAAACCAATGATAAAGCTAAGACTGAGCCCTGCTCCAGTAACATTCAATTAGATAATCCTACTGTATGCTCCTGCCACAAGGGTACAGGAGGGCGTCTCCAAAAAAAAGATGTCCTGATTTTTAGTGCTCAGTCTACAAACTGAATTCAGCCAGTCTGAAACTAATATATACTACAGCCAACAGAAATGCAACGGAACAACAGAAAAAAAGCAGGATTTTTTTAATTAAATAAGCAACAGCATAAAAAACAGCACAGTTTTTCTTGAATTAATAATAGCGACAGAATAAAACAGCAGAAACAGATATTTTCTTAAATTAAGTAAAAGCAACAGTTGGTGTGAAATATAGTAAACGTGCAACAAATGCCGTAGTAAAATACAGTGAAAAGCAGCAGCAAACAGTACATTTTTAACTGCTGAAGTACAGTCACAGTATATAACAGAACTGAAAAGAAAAAAAATACTTAAAGCCCTTTTGCTCAGAAAGACCAGGTAAACACCTACACCCACAAGATGAATACTCCCAGTCCTAAAATCACAGTAAGAGAGGGTCCAGATTGAAGTGCTATCACAAACAAACTTAAACGATATAGATACAGCAGTGTACCTTAAACAGCTCATAAAACTGTAATTATTCAATAAAAGTACTTAACTTTGTATAAATGAGCCAAGAGCCACTCAATTGTACAGAATTTTCAAAGGCACTAAAAACAAATAAGCTGATTAATAAACTCTCCAGCCAATAAAACTATATCCAGAAATCTCAAGTGTTTCCTCAACCTAGACAAACCAGGCTACCTCCCAGTGCACTAGAAGGAAAATCCACTGACCTTTATGAGAAAACAAGTACTCACTAGACTGTAAAAATAAACTACTTAATCCTACAGCTAACTAGATAATGAATTCAGATTAATGAAATCAGTAAAACAGACAATAAGTAGCAAAATGCACTTGTTTTGATATAAGCACAAGGAAAGGGAGAAAAATAATTCAAACAAAAAAAATCAAGATATCAGCAGCAGGGTAAAAAGGGAGGAGCTTATTAAGCTCAATTTACAGTAGGGGTGGGAAGTTTAAACTTCCCAGGTTTAAAAAGAAGACCGATAAATGGGAAGCTGGGTGGGAAACCCTAGCAGGGATAGATGAAATAATCTTGTTCTTCGGATTTACAGAATGGGTTTTGTGATGTGTGACAAACTCATAAATCATACCACTGAAATGTTTTAACTATACAGTGCAAGGCATTTAATTATAATGCAAACCAGCCCTCTATATAGTTCACTGATACATTTTTCTTTGTATTTTTTAATGTTTTGAATTACTATTTTTCATCATTTCAGCAGGACACTGTAACTGCATAAGTTGTCTACTGAATACATAGTTCTTATGAATGGTTTGTCTCATAGGTGGTTTTCTAGTACTGAGATCATTTTTCACCGTTTCTTTCCAATCATGTCCGCTAAACTTCATTTGCATTATCTGAGTAGTGTTGTGACATTAAGTGGGGTTTCTAGTTTAGTAATATTTTAATTACTTTGTCCTTAGTGCAGAGTTTTCACTATGCAATATTATTTTATCTATTATGTATTAAGCCCAGCCAACCATTATAATTTATACTAGTAACCCAGGTGCAATATTTTTTTCTTCAGCTGCTACTGCTATGTGCTTGTTCACCCATAATGTGGTACATGGTTCATGTGCAATACTATTATCTGAACCGTGATTCTAGATGTGTTTTTAGTATCCTAACAAGTATGTGTTTATAGGAATATATGTAGCTATATACTTAAGTGTAGAGTTGATTTATAAGATGGTGGTAGTATTATTATATGTTGTTTTAAATTATGTCTTTCTATGTATGTGATTTCTTCTTTGTCTGTCCCATGATGAGCTGATTGCATGGAATATCATTTAATCTACTCTTGTGTAGATTTAATGACAATACCGTTACTTTTGACTTTGATTTTAAATTTGTGTCAACTTTGTTGGCAATGTTAACTACTAGAGGTCTGATTAAGGTGGAAAGTGTTGTATTGCAGGGGAGTATGTGCATGTGAGTGGTTTGTGAAGATCCACTTTTTTCTAAGTATGAATAGGTCATAATTTTTTTGACAGATGCTTGATGATGTATGTAATAAAATCTTCAAAGTATATATGGGCTAGTTCTAATAGAGTCTATGGATATAACTGTAAGCAAAGTGAAAAGTCATGAGAAATTAATTCTGTCGCTCAACTTTTATGCCAATAAATGTTTATGTTGATTTTTGGTGGCTTTGTTTTCAGTCTCTGCTGTACTACAACAGGTATTTTCATATTGTAATTGCTGATTTACCTGTCCAGGTTCCTGGTTTGTGTTACACTTCTGTCGCTCCTAATGTAGTTGAAATAAATACAACTCACCATAACGCAGAATCAACGGGAGCCCTGAGCTTGTTTTCCTGCAACAAGATGGTCCCATCTAGGGGTGATGGGAGACAATGACACCCGATGTGTGTTCTTTTTGTCCAGTCTACTCCATAATTTTGTTTCAGTTGCTGTCATTGCAGAAAACCCTGCTTCACAAAGATAGGATGTTGGAAATGGAAGCAAGGTTTTTCAGTGCTTTTGTGGTGATCTCAGGATATTCCGCCTAGATTTTAATCCAGAACGTTGGCAGAGTTGAAATTGTCTCAAACATACTTTTGCAAGCTCAAGCAGTTGATCGTCATCTGGCATGTTCACTAGTGGGTCATGGATCCATCCCTTCCTAGTTCGGGGGTCTTTTATGATTGGGAAGTAATGCTCAAATTCTTTTAAACCAAATATAGGTGATCATGCACCAGCTGGAAGAATGAAGGCCCAGGCTCAGTTTCTTCCAAAATTCCCTGTTAATATTTGAAACATGTCAAATATCCCTATGATCAATTGCCGTCCTCACAATTCCAGTTTGGCTATGAATGCAGCCAGTTTATCTGCCAACTTGAATATAGCTGTCCTTCTCCCCTGAAGTGACAGATTGAGTTCATTGAGCAAGTTGAATATTTCACACAAGTAAATGAGTTTTGCAATCCAATTTCTGTTATTGAAATGTGCTGCCAGTGGTGACTGTTTTTCTAAAAGAAATCTCTGGAGCAGCTCTCGTAACTCAAACATTCTGGCCAGTGCTCTACCTGTGAATAAGAGAAGATGTTTGTGCTCTGCGTCCTTCTCCTCACAAAGCTGCTCAAACAGCTTCAAGTAAAGAGCATGTACTTTGATGTGATTAATAACTTTAATGACATAATTCAAAACATTAAGTTCAGTTGACATTTTTTGGCTAACCAGCATTTCTCTGTGAATGACACAGTACATCGACTCACATTCAGGCACAACCTCCTTGACTCCAGTAGTGAAACCAGAATGCCGTCCAGTCATGGCAGCAGCTCCATCTGTGCATACACTGACACAAAAAGACCAATTCAGTTTTCCTGCTATGTAATCATTCAAAGACTTGAATAGTTCTGCAGCTGTGGTGTTGGTTGGCAACGATAATGCACATAACATATCCTCATGCACATCCTTCTGAAACATAAAAATATAAAAAACAAGCATTATTGCCTTGTTGTCAACATTAACAGACTTATCATCCTGGATTGTGTACCATGGTGACTCATTAATCCTCTCTAACAATTGTGCCTCAATGTCCTCTGCTAGTTCATCAATTCATCTGGTGATGGTGCTAGCCGAAAGAGGAACCTGTGCTACCTTTTTAAGTGCAGCCTGTCCTAAAAGTTCACGACAAATGTCTTTAGCAGCAGGCAAGATCAAGTCTTCACCAATAGTAAAAGGCTTCTTAGCCTTAGCAATACGGTTAGTCACCAAGTATGATGCTCTCAGTGGAGACAGATTTGTTGATGTGATGGCCTTCAAAAATTGCTTCTGCCCTTCGCGTTCACATTTTTTTCTTTCAAAAAACTGAAAAGGTTTGCCTTTTAATGTAGGGTGCTTGGTCTCTATGCGGCAAAGCAGTTTTGAAGGCTTCATTGGATAGCCGGTTGCCACATATTATACAGAGCGGGCCTGGAGCATGTGAATCAACGGTGGCGATAAACCCATAATTTAAGTAGGACTCTTGGTATTTTCTTTTAAATGCAGCTTTCTTTTTGTTGGCAGTCTTAGTGTCTCCTGCTGTCCCATCATCTTTCCCCTTTTCCAAAGAAGCTCTCCAAAGATGTTTGTTTTTTACTCATTTTAAATAATGATGGCAAACAAGTAAACACTGTAAACTGGTAAAACAACAAATATCACGTTAGCCAGGAGTAACTACCTTTAAGGTAATTTATTCAATAGGTTTGAGATAAGCTGTTTCATTTTTCACAGAAAACGTCATCAGATAAAAAAACAAAAAAAAAACAAGAAGACTTAGTTTATAAATAAAGTTTATATTAATATCAACTAAGTCTTCCTGTTTTTAGTGGTTTTTACCTGATGAAGAATGATTTTTTGAAATTGCTGAATAAATTTAATATGTGATGAGATCCTCTGCTGTATGTGAAGAAGAGATCTAACTAATATTACCAGAGTTTACTACAAATGTTTGCATGCATGTAGCTCATGACACACTTGCTCGCTGCCACTTGCTGTAAATGGCATGTACCCTAATTCAAACTAGACTGATCCTGCTTAATTACCTAGTTCTCCTAGCACCCAACCCAGCTAAACAGCAACTCTTACTCCCACCTAGTCCTTAACCCAAACCACAGCACTCCTTTCCTTAACTCTTAAGTAACAGATCATTCAATATACTAAAACTGTACTCTGCCCCCTCCCTAAACCTAAAGTTTCAGATTTCTGTCTAAACATAACGCCACTGATCAGTCCCCAAACCTAAACTTCAGCTTTCATTACCAACCTAAACATAAAACTTCCTTCCAGCTCTCTAAACCTAAATTTCTGTCCAGCTCCATAACATTAACCTTTAAGTTTCCCCGGCACTCCCTAAACCTAAACCCCATTCCCAGTTGCTGCCTGAAACCCTATGCTACACACCCACTCTCTCCCCATGACTGCTATATTTCCCTTCCTTGCTCAAACTCAGTTACTGTGTTCAGGCAGGGTGCAAATGCTCTACTTTCTCTGCATACTGCTGCACCTCATTCAAACATGGAGTACACACTCACACACAACACCAGATGCACACACTCACACACACAACACCAGATGCACACAACACTAAATCACTTATTTTAACCCTAACCTGTAAACACTCGCTCACATACTCTTATTCTCACTTACTTTTACCACACAGATATTTCCTCATAAAAGTAACATTCATCTCTGCATTTCTGATAACACCTGCATTCAGTTGCTAATGAACACAACCATCTGACAGCAACATTTGTCAACTTTCTGTGCATTTGAACAAAAGCATGTACACCAGATATAAATACAGTTGCCAGCCATTTCACTGAATAACAATTTCAATGAATAGAAACATACTGAATGCAAATGGTTGAAAACTAATTTCACTGAGTGACAATTTGGTTGAAGTGCCATTTTATTGAATTTGATACAGCTAGATATAGATCTGTAATACAGAAACAGAAATATTTAGCTGTATATGAAGAACCTTTAGCTGGTGACCTATACACAGTCACTGCTGACCAGGTTTGCTGCATTCGTCAGTGATTCTTTGAGTACAGTACTTTCACTTTTCTATACAGTTATGTGACTGTGGAGTGAATATATTTAAGTAAGGGGCTGTGAGGCAACCACCCGCATAGCGGGTGCAGGAGGCTCCCCACACCGCTCAAAAAGTGTTTGTGAATATTTTACCTTGGATATTTTTTGTAACAATTTTTATTAGTTTTAAATAAAATACAACTAAACACAATGAACAAACAACATCAACATATTTATAAAATTCATAATAAGTCATATAAATTCTAAAATAAAGTGGATTAGTGAATTAATGTTTATCTAATAAAGTCCTTTTAAGTTTATCCAAGAATTATAAGAACTAATATTGGTGGTTCTTACCTTGGATATTTCTGATTGCATTACGTTTCAGTCATTTTGAATTTTATTAAATGGTCTTTCACTGAAATTGGCTTTCAGCCATTTTGTCTGAGTGAGATCTTTTTTATTGAAATGGTCTTTTAGCGTTTTAGCGTTTGCCTGCAACATATATATATATATATATATATATATATATAGGATCGATAGATTTTGATCATAGGTTGATTGTCATTATAACCACCATCTGTTTATTTTATTTATTTACTGACATTTGATTAATAAGAAAGTCAACTGGGTAGGTACCCATTTTCACGAGGGGCCCTAGGGAGAAAAGCTGCAAAGTATTATAAAAACAATAATTTCACTATCTTCAGAAATAATAAAAGATTTAAACTGTTTAAATAATTATACCAAATTAGACGTAATGTAAAAACATTGGTTAAGAATAGATACAAATTATACAATAATGATTTAATATTCAGATACATTTTAGCCAATTGTGGTGCTGCGGTAGCGTTGTCGCCTCACAGCAAGACGTTGTCCCGTTCAATTCTCAGCTAGAGCGTCTTCTGTGGAGACATGCATGAATGGGCGTACCTTCGTTGAAGGTTGTGCGTTAGGGCCGGCAACTCAGCAAGTAAAAATCAACTGCCAATCATTAGCAGACGGGAGTTCTGCTGTGGTGACCCCTAACCGGGAAAAGCAGGCTGGCACAACAACAACATCATAGAGATATTAAACGTGAGTTAGTATAATACAAACAGGAATTGCAATATGAAGTGAGAGAAAAACAGGGTTATGGAATATTTAGAAAGAGAGTTGGGGAGAGAAATGGATTGAAGTCAGGAAGTGAGTGAAGAAGGAAGAGTAAGGAGATGTGAGGTATGAATACGTACTTGTTCATATTTAGGAATAGAGTTTATCCTGGGGCTGAGCAAGAATAGAGCCTGATTTTGGCTAGGATGTCTTTCACAGTGTTTTTTACAAGACTGGAGGGAGGGAGGGAAGTGACCTGATGGATATAAGTAAGAAGTTCCAGGCATGGCGTGACTACATTCCTTGAATTGTTTGAATTTTAAAAAGTTTGTGTTTGGCATTTTGGAGCATGTAAAACCTGAACCTCAGGGTGGTGACTGGAGAAATTTGTTAAAGAAAAAAGAAATTGAGTAGCAGATAAGATGTGCAGCTATGTCCCCCCACCCCCACCCCCACCCCCACCCCCCTGGGATCAATGACTCTATATCCATCATTCTTATGCTACATGAAAAAGCAAACAAAATTTGATTTGTTTTGTCATGGTTTTTGACAGGAAAATACATATGTATATATATATATATATATATATATATATATATATAGGTCTACTTCACATGGTCGACAGGCCATATGATCGACACTCATTTGGTCGACAAGCATTTTATGTAGGGGGGCTTCACCCCCCACACCTCCGCTAACTATATATATCAACTCCAGGGTCGCACAACATTGTGGAGGGGGGTAAATCTGCTTGTCGACCAAATGAACTGTCGACCAAATGAGTGTCGATCATATGGCCTGTCGACCATCTCGGGTAGACCCATATATATATATATATAGATATATGTATAAATAAAAGATACAAAAAAATCTTTTATGAGAAATGTTTTAATAAGAAGTTTTTTATACTGGTAAACTATTATATGTTCTTTTAAACAAAGTGGGGGTGAAGTTTTTTAATAGTCTATTGGGAAGTTGCATCTTTGTGACATTCAATGTTTGGATTGGTCAAATGAGCTATCTATCATGTTTAAAATGGGTATATAAAGTGCTTTCGACTGTTAACTTCATTATTCTGATGAAGTCTCCATTGGCAGAGATGAAAGCGCTTGATTTTTAGTGTCATAATAAAGGAGTGTAAACCTGTAGGTGCCTGGATTATTTTTTTTTACATTTTAGTGGCGTTTTTGGTGTTTGGACTTTGGAATGAGTACAAACCATGCCTGGAAGATCTGATAAGTTCATAGGTAGGTACTAGGCTGCTGGCCCGAGGGCCTAAGTAAGCGTAGCCAACAAGGTTCCCTGGCTTATGCCACTCAAGAAAGTTATTTTCCTGTGCCACTGTCAAGCAGAGACACAGAAGTGATCCCCAGGGTGTATTTCCTATTTCCCATCCACTCATCAAGATTTTTCTTGAAGAGTGCTAATGAAGAACTTTGCTTGACATAGATGGGTAGCCTGTTCCAGAGTATGGGAAGTCTCTGGGACAGGAATCTTTCCCTCCAGCATGTCCTGTTTATTGTGGTGACAAGGTTTAGGTCCCTACAATGTGTAGCTTGGAGGGACTGGGATTTCATTAGGTGCAGCATGTCCAACAACTCTGGGTTTGACATAGCTTTATATGTTAGGCAGAGAGAGCCTCTGAGTAGGCGATATGCTATGAAGTAAAGCTGGAGTTTTTTGAGATGGTCAGTGTAGGGCATCTGTTTGAGGCCAGTTTGTGGACAGAGAGGAGATTTTGGTCACTGGATTGTAATGGATTGGGAACACAGTCATGTAGATTGGTATTTAGTGCCGGACATGCAGACTGATGCTGGATAATTTCATAGGTGGTAAGCAGCTGTATATGTTTTATATATATATATATATATATATATATATATATATATATATACACACACATATATATATATACATATATATATATATATATATATATATATATATATGTGGTAGTTCTAATCAAATTAGGCTTTTTAGTGGGGTGGGTTCTGAAAGAGGTATTTGCTGTGCATTTAGTCATTTTATTATAGCATTGTACAAGTTTTGATTTTTGTGATACTTAAACGTTAGTAAGGATGGGAGTGCCATAATGTAGTGAGGGAAGGAGGTAAAGTAGTGGCAAGTGTAGTTTTAATTGCACTGGTGATAAAGTTCTTGGCTCTTTAAAGCATCCCTTGATTTTGGTGATTTCATTTATGCGATTTTGTATATGCAGATCAAATGTTAGATTATCATCCACTAAAATCCCTAATAATTTGCTATGAGAAGTGATTTCAATGGTTGTATTATTAAGAGAGAGGAATTTAAATTTTATTTTTCGTGAGATGGGGATTTGGGGAAAAAATAAGTATTTTTTTAAGGTGGGGTTGAGCATGAGTTGTGAGTTACAAAGTCATGTTTCAGTGGCTGTTAAAGCTTCCTGAGTAATTTTTGGGAGATATGCCAGGTTGTCAGATGTTCAAATGATTGTGGAGTCATCTACGAACTGTATTAGGGAGGCCTGTTGTGTGGATGTGTAGAGGGTGTTAGTGAGAATGGTAAAGAGGACAGGACCAAGGCTAGAGCTTTGTGGTGCACCAGTAGTGACTGGGAGGTATGAAGAGAAGTTGGAATGTCATTTTACTGACTGATACCTATTGGATAGATAGCTTTTTGAACCTTGGAAGCATAGGCTGAGATAGACCTAATGAGGACATTTGAAGTAGAAGTTTGCTGTGCGCTGTAACAAACTGTTAAAGGCTTTAGCCAAGTCTAGAAATAAGGAGGAGACAAGTTTGCCATCTCTAGCTTTATTGACAGCATCTATAAAGGTTAAGAAGTACAGTGTTAGTACTATGGGAAGGATGAAAGCCATGTTGTGTGGGATGTAGGATTTCTTCCTGCAAGAGATTTGAAGAGGAGGGATATGATTGCTATATGTCTAAAGTGAGTAAATTCTGTTGAAGTTCTTCTATTGTGCAGAGGGATAATGTGTGACATTTTCTATAGAGAGAGAATGTGGGATTCCTGGATTGACCAATTTATAAGGATTGACGCAGGATAGGCAATGTATTGGTTGCTATTTTAAGATACTCACTTGGAAGACCATCAGCTGAGGTATGAACATGGTTTGAGTTTCATTAAGCATACATTTTATATAGAAACAAATGAAATAAAATTCCGTGTGAGCAGACCTCAGTAATTTAATCAAAAATACAAAATCAATAAACACAGATCTAGCGCTTTCGTCTGCCGTATGCAGACTTCATCAGAATAATCATTATTCTGATGAAGTCTGCATACGGCAGACGAAAGCGCTAGATCTGTGTTTATTGATTTTGTATTTTTGATTAAATTACTGAGGTCTGCTCACACGGAATTTTATTTCATTTGTTTTTGTGGAACTCTACTTCTTTTGTGAATTGGTATACATTTTATATAGGCTGTAGGTACAAGTTTGAAGGTGAAAGTGGATGTGGTGATATGTGGCTATTGGACAGGGTTTGGATTGAATATTGGAGAGTCCGTGGTTAGGGATGCTATACTTTCTATGAAATAAGAGTTAAATTATATTGCACTTTTGAGTGCATGTATTATGGCAGAGGGGTTAGGGTTGAATTTTTGTCTGGGATGTAAGATTTCTTTAATGGCTGACCAGAAATGTTTAGGGTTCTGTTTACTATTTTTCTGAATGTTGTTATAGTATTTTTTTTTTGTCTTCATTGGGTGGTGCAGTGGTGCAGCGGTTAACATTGTCGGCTCACAACAAGAGGTTTTCCAGTTTGATTCTCGGCTGGGGTGCCTTCTGTGTGGAGTTTGCATGTTCTCCCCGTGTTCGCTTGGGTTTCTTCTAGGTACTCCGGTTTCCTCCCACAATCCAAAGACATGTCTGGAGCATTTCTACCTGGGCCTCCACTGAAAATAGGCTCTGTCCTAGTCGGACTTTCCCAGTCAACAAAGGTTAAATAAATTAAAAAATATATATATTTGCATTTTAGTATAGTTGCAGAGCATTCTGAATTTTTCTAGATATTGTTGTGTTTATATATTTCCCATTCTTTCCACAATTGTTTCTTTATCCTGCATTAGCATTCTACTCTTGCTGGATAGCCAAACTGCATTATTTGTTTTTAGTTTAGTTTTTGAGGTGCAAGGTTATTAAGGATATTTGGGAAAATTGTACTGAATTCATTTACAGCATCGTGTAAGGGATTTTTAGGATATTCCAGTTAATAGATGATAGGATAGAAATGGTTATTTCCGGTTTAAACTTGGACAGGTTGTATATCATTATATTAACATGTTTAAGTGGATGTGTGAGACAATTGGTTGGTTGCATAGACTGGGAGATGGTCGCAGAGAGAGAGTGTGACATTATACCTATGGTTGTAAATTTGCTAGGATCTGATACACTTTAATAAGGAATTTGATGTCTAGCTATAATGTGTGGAGAAAATAACTAGTTGTGTGAAAGCATTTAAGTTCATGTTAGATGTAGGGGAGTTAGAGGTTATGTCCAACAAATTCATATTGACATCACCTAGTGGTATTTTTTTCTTGCGGAATTGTTATGGATATCCAATGTAAAATATCTTTTAGTGCGGCTGCACTGTTGCTGGGAGGGATTTAAAGGACAGTAATAGATATTTGTTTATTTTCAGGAATGTAAAAAGAAGCTCTGCTAAACTGAATTTTGGTATTGGTTTGTTGTGGGGGATAATGTGGTAGTTCTTGGGAAATATTAAAGTATTGCCACCACCTTTCCTCTTTATATGGTCATTACAAATATTATAGCTGGGGGTGTAACTTCAGAGTCTTTTATGCTAGGTTTAAGCCAAGTTTCAGTTACATCAAGAATATCAGGCTTGCTGTGTTGCATAATATAGGCATGAAGTTCGGTAGTTTTATTTCTTATGCTTCTAATATTTAAGGTGGGAAAAGCTGGATTATTGGTTCTGAAAGTTGATCATTGTGGGTTTAGAGTAGTATATGGAAGAGAATTGTCTTGATGTTGGTTGTGAGAGGTGTGGCCAGGATTAGGGTGAATGTCTCCTATGAGGATGTTAGTATATGGAGGTATTATTGATTCTTGTGTTTTGCAGAGTATTATTCCACTTAATTTTATTTTGATTTGAGTTGAAAGACCGTTAATAAGTCTATTTTTAGGGTAAAGGTAAGGAGCATCATTAAATAGGTTTGGTGCTATGTGTGGACAGTTTAGGGAGAAAGTATGGCTAGGTGGTTGGAACAGAGTTGGAGGGATGCTGAGAGTTATTATTGAGCTATGGAAGGATGAGAGATAGCCCAAGTAGGAGGAGAAGAACAGAGGATAAGCTCAGGAGTAGCACGATTAAAAAAAGGGATCTGTATTTTACTGATGGCAGGTAGTGGGGAAGTAGGAAGCAAGAAGTCGAAGGCTGTGGGATCTTAAGTGGTGATGAAGTCTGAAAGCTGGTAGAAGGTAGGTAGGAAGTATTTTCTATGAAGGAGAGAGGTTGTCCTGGTATCTTCTGTTAATGTTTCTGAAATGTGAAAAATAGAGGGGTTTAAAAGGACAGAGTATGAGGCTGTAGTTAAAATAGGAAGTTGTGAGGGTTTATTTAAGGAAAGTAGAAGATGAAATGTAGAATAATAGACAGCTATTTTTGGGGAGGGGCCTGAGTATGAATGGATATACTGCAGAGCATTATGGGAGTGAAAAAGATTATTTGAAATTATGCTAAATGTTAGACGGAAGTTGGAAAATAAGAAAATACGAACAGGGTTGATTGTATGATTGTGTTAAGGTTGTTTGGGGAAGGCTAGGGAATGGGTGTTATAGGATCATAGGAGGCTACTAGGCTAATGGCCCTGGGGCCCTTACAAGCCTAGACAAGAGTTTATCTCCAAAAGAGAAACCTCAGTCAGCACCTGTTGTCCCTGTCAATGAGGGACAGAGGTGGAATCCCTGCAACAAATTTGTGCTTTCCCATCCACTCATCAAGGCTGTGCTTGAAGAGGGTCAGCGAGGTACTCTGTTTGACATGTATGGGAAGTCTATTACACAGATGGGGCAGCCTCTGGGAGACAAAATTGTCTCTCCAGCAGGTTTTGTTGAAAGCCAGCTATGAAGGCAGAATTGCGGCAGACACTAAAAACAACCACAAAGTCTTCTATAGTTATATGAAGAATCTCCACGGCAATATCCAGGTTTGCTCTTGGTTACTGCACAATGATGCTATACTGATTACTGAGCCAACAGATATTGCCAAATACTGGCCGACAGATTCAGTGCCAGCTTTACCCCCCCCCCCCCCAAAGGACCGATCACAATACCGGAGGAATGCCAGGCACCCAGCATTACTGCAGCACAGGTTAAAGCTGCATTGTCCAAGGCCAAGAATACAGCTTCCATGGGACCTGACAGTATCCCTGAATGTCTACATGAACTACAAAGTGAACTGACACCACATCTGTGTACCCTGTTTAATCACAGCCTCACCTCAGCCTTTGTCCTTACTGAATGGCACACTGCTACAGTCATCCCTCTCCATAAAGGGGGAGCGACTACAGACCCTGGAAATTATTGCCCCGTTAGCCTAATGAGTCTGATATGTAAGGTTATGGAGTGCATCATCATGGACCTAATTAACAAGGATGTAGGGAATCTCCAAATGCTAGATCCCACACAATTTGGTTTTGTGAAAGATAGATCATGCCTGCTCAACCTGGTTGACTTCTTTGAGTCAGTCACCAGAGCTGTGAATGAGGGCAAGGCAGTTCATACAGCCTACCTCGATCTGGCTAAGGCCTTTGATACCATTCCCCACTCAGGAATTATTGATAAACTCACCAAACTAGGCATCAACCCCTGTATCACTAGGTGTGTTGCAAATTGGCTTACAGATAGAACCCACAGTGTGAAAGTAGCAGACACCAAGTCAGACTGCCGACCAGTCACGAGTGGAGTCCCACAAGGATCGGTCCTGGGTCCTCCCCTGTTTGGCATCTGCTTCTCAGAAGTCCAAGCCAACACAGAGGGACTCTGGCTGACCAAGTTCACAGATGACTGCAAGCTGGGAACCATTATTAACTCCCCAAGTGATGCAGACATCCTACAGAAAAGCCTCACCGAGACCAATGACTGGTGTTGAAACCATGGCCTTAAGCTTAATGCCAAAAAATGCTACATCATCCCCTTTGGGAAAAACTGAGTTCCCACCAATTACCACATAGATGGGAGCCCACTGAACATGAAGGTTTTATAAGAGATCTGGGGACACAGGTTGACAGCAACCTCTCTTTTGACCACCACACTGTCACTGTGGTCAGAAAGTCCTTCTATGTGGCACATCTCATTACCAAGGGTTTTGCATCCAGGAAGAAAGAGGTCATCAGCTCTCTCTACTCTTCCTTCATTAGGCCAGTCATCGAGTATAATGCCCCATTTGGCATGTACCTCACTAGACACATACAACAGCTGGAAAGGCCACAAATGTATCTCACAAAGAGGATCCTAGGCCTTAAACACATGTCCTATATGGACAGACTAAAAAAACTCCAGCTATTCTCTGTCTCATATCATTTACTAAGAGGCAATCTCTGCTTGACCTACAAAGCCATGTCTGACCCAGCTCTGTTAGAAATGCTACATCTAAAGAAATCCCAATCCCTCCACACCACACGGACCAGAGACCTCAGACCACAATCAACAGAACATGCTGGAGGGTCAGGTTCATAACCCAGAGACTGACCATACTCTGAAATAGACTTCCCATATATATCAAGCAGAGCACCTCACTGGCCCTCTTCAAGAGAAATCTTGATGAGTGGATGGGAAATAGAAAGTTCACCCCAGGGATCACTCCAGTGGCTCTACTTGATAGAGACACTAGGAACTAACGTCAGGCGACATGGTGCCAGGGTACTTCTATGGGCTAGGTTTGTAAAGGCCCCAGGGCCATATTCTAGTACACACCTAAGAACTTATGAACCTATGTTGCATATTAGATTCAGGCCTTTTGGGAAGGTAATGCACGAGGAGTTAGATTTGCGGATATGCAACATTTCTACTAGAGCAGGGTCCAAGATTGCCTTGTAGGTGAGACACAGATCATCCCAAGAAATCTGTATGATACCGAGTCGAGTGACAATGATTTGAGCCTGTCCACAAAGGACAGGTGTTGGAGGCCATGGATTCTCTTTGTGAGGTATTTCTGGGGCCTTTCCAGTTGGTGCAGATGCTTGTAGAGGTACCTACCAAATGGGGCATTATACTCAATTATTGGTCTAATGAAGGAGGAGCACAGAGAGGTAATAACCTCCTTTTTTTCTGGATACAATCCCTTTACAATTGAGATGAACCAAGTAAAAGGCTTTTATGACCACTGCCACTACATGATGGTCGAATGTGAGATTGTTGTCAACCTGAGTACCCATATCTCTCACCACAGGATGTGTACTTAGAGGGTTGCTGTTGATGTGGTAATCAGTAGGGGCCGTGTTTTTGCTGAATGGTATGATGATACATTTTTTCATTTAACTTGAGGCTATGACATTGGCACCAGTCATTAGTTGCTGTGAGACCCTCTTGCTGTATGTTAACATCATTTGGGAAGTCAATGACAGCACCCAACTTACAGTCATCTGCAAACTTTGTCCTCTGAGATGTAGATGCCAAACAGTAGGGGTCCTAGGACAGATCCCTGGGGAGCTCCACTAGTGACAGGTCTGCTATTGGAGGTGGAGGCACCTATTTTGACCTTGTGGGTCCTGTCGGTGAGCCAGTTAGCCACCCACCTGATGAGATGGGGATTTACACCAAGTTGTGTTAGCTTTTCGATGATGCCTGAATGGGGGATTGTGTCAAAGGCCTTGGACAAGTCAAGGTAAGCTGTATGTACTGACTTTCCCTCATCCAGGCTCTTGATGACAGTCTCAAAGAAGTCAACTAGGTTCAACAGGCAAGATCTGCCCCTGATGAATCCGAACTAGGTGGGGTCAAGTGTTTGGAGATTGCCTTTACCTTTGTTTATGAGATCCATAATAATATGCTCCATGGCTTTACAGATCATACTTGTCATGCTAATGGGTCGATAGTTTCCAGGGTCAGTAGTGGCACAACCTTTTTGCAAGGGGATGACAATAATTGCAGTTCTCCACTCAGTTGGAATGAAGCCAGTACTTAGGCTGTGGTTGAATAGGGTGCACAAATGCAAAGCTAGTTCTCTCTGGAGATGGTGCAGAATACAGCTTGAGATACTATCAGGTCCCATGGAAGATGTGCTCTTTGCATTGGATAGGGCCTTTAACACTTGATCTATGGAAATGCGGGACAAGTATCGGGGATGTCGAAAGGGCCTTTGGGGGGATAGGGGGGGGGTGAAGTTTACTCTGAACCTATCTGCTAGCAGGGTTGACTAAGTCAACAGGATCAGTAAAGTGATATCATTAAGTACTAATTCAGAACAAACCTGGGCTTTGTCATGTAGGTTCCTGATATAACTGAAGAAGGCTTTGTGGTTTCTCTTTTTTCAGAGGTTAGTTTTGTTTCATATTTGGCTTTGGAGGTTTTCACTAGTGATCTAATTTGCTTGTTGAAGCTAAGGAGAGAGTTTTTCCAATTTGGAATTTGTTCCTGTTTACTCTTGGACAACAGTTTCTTCCTTTTGTTGTAAAGCCTGTTGATAGAGGATGTCCACCAGACAGGTTTGTGTTTCCTAGAGGGGCAGGTTTTTAATTCTGTTGGGTATGGCCGAGTCCATGCAGTTGTACAGGTGTTTGTATACTGCATTGGTGTACTGCTCAGCTAGTTGTCTGCATCTTGTAAGGGGGGTGGTGGTGTGAAGCTACTGATACCCTCCCTTAGGAGGTTGTAGTCAGCTTTTGAGAATTTTTTTAGCCTGATTCTGGCTGGGGGGGGGGGGGGTTGGGTGGGACAGAAACTTTGAATGAGACAGACCGATGATCTGATCTCACCAGGGAAGAACATACTGTAAGAGTGGTGCAGCAGTTGCCCATGTTGGTGAGAACAAAGTCCAAAATGTTATCTCCCCTTGTGCAGGATGAGACAAACTGGTCTAGTGCATTAGAGCTGATGAAGTCAAGGAATCGTTAGGTGAGTGCATTGGTGCAGGAATAGTTCACCCAGTCTATGGTTGGGTAGTTCAAGTCACCAAGGATCAGGGTGTTTGGGGATACCTTGATGGAGTCAAGTAGATCCAGGTAGGAGGAGTGGGTGTCCTGAGTCATGGATGGGGGGGTCTATAGCTGGCTACAACTTGGATGGGTGTCTTGCCAACTGTCAGTTGCACCTGGAGTAGTTCCAGTGCATCATGCTGGCAAACCAGTCTGGAGGTGTGCCTGTCCTTAATGAAGATAGAGACTCCACCACCCTTAGTCTTTTGACCTCATTTTGGGGTCAGAATGTGTGGAATGAGGTATAGCCTGGTAAGGTGGAATGCTCTCTGCAGCCCTGAACCAAGTTTCCGTGACTGCACAGATCTCAGCATCTTTCAGTGAGGGGGGAGAGCCTCCAGTGAGTCCATTTTCAGGTGAAGGCTCCTAGCGTTAAGAAGCAAGACCTCCAATTTGCTTTATGACAGATCTTTTATGTTGGAAGATTTGTCTTTGGGACATTGCCTAAAAAAGCCACAATGGAGGAGGCAAGAACCTTGGGCAGGATCTCGAATCCCATGGGTGACAGGTGAAGGACATCTCTGGCAAAGCATCAAGGCCTGTCAACCATGTCATCCCAGGCAGACAGATACTAGATCCCCTTGGAATGACACCAGAAACTAAGCCAATTGTTGAAGTCCATCATTTTTGTTGGTATTGTGGTATCATTCTTGGTGAAGGTAGGATGCTGCTTAGGGCTTGGGTCATACCTGCCTGGGACACATACTCTGAGAGGTTAATCGTGTCTCTCTTCATACAGTCCAGGGAGGTACATCTCAAGTCATTCACACTAACATGGACAATGACAGAGTCATACTTGTACCTGTTGTGGAGAGACTTAAGTGTTGCATGGTGTGGCGGATTCTGGTACCAGACAGACAACTGACCATGACCTTCTCCTTGTGGAGCCTAGTTAGAAGGATATCAGTGTGTCTTAAAACTGAGTCACCAATGACTAGTATGTTTGGTTTATTGTTATGACTTGTGGGCTGTGTTGGTTTATGTTTTGCCTTATGGGCTGTGTTTGTGAGATACTGGTATGTTGTCTGCTGTATGTGATGTGCTTGGTGTCATGTGTGGAATGTTTGTGAGTGTGTTTTGGAGGTCTTTGCTGTTTAGGTAAGTTTTTATTGAGGACCTCTGCATAGGTGGGCGTGTGTTGTGCTTGGCTATGTGATGTGAGTGGTGTGGTGTTTGTGCTGGCAATCTCTTCTTTGTCAAGAGAACTGACTGTGGAGTGAGAGGGCATGGATACCATGTTACTGATGTAGACGCATTTCTTGCAAGTAGAAGAACTATGTGCTAGGAGAAGATGGCTGTCAGTAAACATGAGGCAGTTGCTAAACTGTCTCAGTATGCCCATATTGACCAGGCTGGCAGGAGAAACTGATGGGAATTGTCTAGACATAGTGATCCGAATACTTGTGCAGACTTATGGAGAGAGGGCTTTGATAAGGGTTAGTCCACAAGAGTGTAGACCACAAAAACCTTCTTAAATGTAAAGCAACTGGCCTGAAGCCCAAGTCCTAAACCAAAACTAAGATGCTTAGAATAACAGATACATTTAATCAGGCTACTAACAAGCAGTAATAAATGCAATAGAATAAAAGCACTTGAACACTTAAGAGCATGCAGCAAAGCAAAAATAAGGTAATAAAGTAGGAAGAACACAAATACAATAAAAGCAGCTGAAGGTCAAATGTGTATGTGGGAGATATAATAGTAGAGGAAGAGGGGTGAGTAGAAATTGGGACATAGAATAGTAGAGAAAGTGGGGTGGGTGGCAATTGGGGGTTGGGTAGGAGAGTGAAGCAAGTTTGAGCATAGCAGTCTTCCCACCCTCAGGTCAATTATTACAGAGAGCAATCAGTTTGCAGCCAGTACAAAGCAAGTAACAAGGAAGCTCAAAATAGAA
This sequence comes from Protopterus annectens, assembly GCF_019279795.1. Taxonomy (NCBI): domain Eukaryota; kingdom Metazoa; phylum Chordata; order Ceratodontiformes; family Protopteridae; genus Protopterus; species Protopterus annectens. The sequence goes on from NC_056750.1 coordinate 773,413,944, forward strand.
CTGGTTTTCTTTCATTTACTGAATGCAGAAATCAGGAAGCTAAGGAGACTATGAAACTGTCATACACAGTGTAATCTATTGGTCAAGAGAAGGGAAAGTAGGCAACATAGTAAGTGGTCCTTATAGAGGGCAAGGACTACTCCTTTTGGGGGGAGGAATATCGCAGCCACTTTCCAGCACAGGGAAGGCATATATTTGACTAGCTAAACTTGCTTATATTGTACAATGACAAAGTCCTCAGTGAAGACATTCAGGAGTTGGGCCTTGGGGCAGAAGTCTTGCAGTAATGAGGTCAGGATTGGATGTAGTGACCACAAATGCTGAAAGGAAAGAAAGAAATTCTACTAAACTGTAATATTATACTGAGGCAATAAAATTAATACTTATTCTAAGAAATGGAGGAAGAAGCACGGTGAGTCAGAGCAAGAGAATATAGGGTATTGTAAGAGTAGAGAGATGGTAAGAAAGTTATGAATGTAAGGTCAAATAGGTTTAGCAGGAGGTATACTGATAGAGAGTCACAGTAATGCAGTGAATAGAGCTGTACAGAGCAAATTATCATAATGTGGCACTAAACTGCTAAGCACAATATAAAATCATCTCTTAGTAAACACTCAGTGGATTAATCAGTATGTCACAAGAATGTTTTTATAAATATATATATATATATATTTATACACAATATATACACACATATATATATATATATATATATATATACAATATATACACACACACATATATATATATATATATATATATATATATATATATATATACCAAAACACCAGCAAGTGACATTAATTACAGGCTTGTTAAAGAAAACAGGCTCAATTTACATAAAGCTTATCCGACTTGAATGGAATCAGTACAAATGTAACACACTACCAAGGTCTATTCATTGCTCTACAGAGTCTTATAACAAATATAAATGCAATAACACATGACACACACCTGCACTGTGAAGGAAGATGGTGACTGAGTGGAAGTGGAGACCAACGTGAGGGGATATTTAGCAATACATTCTACTACAGTGACCCTCTCACTCTCAAGTAGTAATTACAGACAGCAATCAGTTTATGGCCAGTACAAAGCAATTAACATAGAGGCACCAAGTAAAACAAGTTTTCTTTCCTTTACTGAATGCAGTAATCAGAAAGCTAAGGAGGCTAAGCAGCTGGCCAAGGGCGCCCGCAGGCAGGTGCAAGGGGGTGCACTTGCACCCCCCTGGATTTTCTTAGCGCTATATACGCTACACACTTTTTTTTTTTCCACTTACTTTGTTTTTTCCCCCATTTTCCCCGTAGCCTGCATTGTTATTTTTCAGAAGAAGTAGAGAACTGTTGGAGATGGCGTGGCAGGCAGTCACATGACTGACGCGAGTCTGACATCATGACAGCTCTACAAGCCTCAAACTCCCAAGTAATCGCGTTATTCACGTTCGCGTAGTTCGTTGCAACTTGATGGAAGAAGACATCGGTGGAAAAGTCAATATTTGATGATTTCATGCTCAGGACGGAGCAATTGCAAACCATCGTGTTTCGTGTGGTGAGTGGTGGAAGGACTGGACTGGTGGTGGTGCGTATGGTGTTGGTATTATTACAAGAAGAGAGAAGGTAGGTTGTTTTTTTATACTTTTGAAGGTGACTGACTGAACACTTGGCGCCAAAACGCAAAAGTGGCGTGGCACACTTGTGTATATATAAATTTGCTGACTGTAATCATCCATTTTCCATCAAACTATACAGACACTGTGTGTGGAGAGAAATTTGCAATAGAGCATAGTGATAGTGAGTGTAGAAGGAGGGGTGTAGGAGAGAGCAGAGAACAGGTAGGTGTAGATTTAGATATAATTTAGGGAGGGTGGTTTAAACTATTCTTTGTGCAGTGACAGATCCAGGAATTAAGCAGATGTTGTTTTAAGGCTTATTTAAATTCATGTGTTTGAGCTAAGTTTCTGATGAACAGGCCAGGGGCAATTTGCTCTAGGCTAGGGCTGGTGTGTAGCTATAGAGAGTTTGACCTATGGATTTTTTGGGCTTGTAGATTTCAAGCAGGTGTTGGTCTGTGTTTCTGAGAGTTCTAGGAGTGTGACACTGATGAGTGGGGTGATGGAAGGGCAGGCAGAGGGCCTGTTTAGGAAGGAATGAATGAATGATAGGGAGTTGGGAAAAATATTTTTGTGAGATATTTTGCAGAAGTAAACAGATTTATTTACTGGGTTGGTATATATTCCAGGCAGAGGGTCTGTTTAGAATTGAATGAATGATAGGGAGTTGGGAGAAATATTTTGTGAGATATTTTGCAGAAGTAAACAGATTTACTTACTGGGTTGGTATATATGCCAGGGGATGTAAAATCAGTGTATGTTCTGGTGCAGTACCAGTAGTCTATACATTTAGGAGAGTACCAGTGGCTTTAAGTGAGAGAGGAGAGCAACAGCTTAAATTAATGGATATGCTGGATGCAACTGTTAAACATCCATGGCCTAATGTATGGGTTAACAGTATGGTTATAGTTTTGAAGCAAGACCAGCTTAGAAGTTGCATAGACCCTGAAGATCTTAAGAGAGTGATTTAGGAAGACCACTCCCCATTGCTGACAGTTAGAGGTTGAGTCAACAATGCCCAGTGCTAAATGATTTTCTTTACTGAATGCTAATCAGAGTTTGTGGCAAATTAAACGTGATAAAGCAAGCTTGAATCTTTGTAAGTTCAGTATGTAACTGGGAAGGTAGAGATTTATCAGATGAGCCTTTGATATGGTGGTATGGAGTGCAGATAAAAAAAACATGAGCAGAGCTTGAGGTTGGTCCAGTTGCTCACCAAACAGGAATAAATGCCAAATTTACATGACCAGTTTCAATACATGGGTCACTTTCCTGTATCAAGGCATGCAGCCAAATAAGGAGAAAAGTAAGAATTGCTGTACTTATGCAAACGCTGGAGGATAAACAAACCTTCAGGAGATTTTTAGGAATGATACAGTCTTTGTCCAAGTTCAAACATAACATGCTAGAGGTAACTATGGCTTTATGCCTTTAAACAAACTTCTAGAACATATGACAATAGATTAATATCCGGAACAGGAAACCTCTATGAGTTACTGAAAAAGCTTGTGAATAATGCACCAACTCTAAAGTTCCTCATAAAATCTGTGGTTTCTGTATGTGTCCTTGTTGCCTGAAAGCTACATGTTCTCTGGTTTGATTCTTGGCTGTCTGGAGTGTTTCTCCCTGGACCTCTGCTAAAAATTTGCTTTTTTTCCAAGTCAGACTTTCCTGGTTAACAAATGTTAAAAAAATGGACACTCATTTCAATGTCAGACTACATATTCTTCAGAAAGTGCATGGTAACAAAAGCTTTTATTTTAGCAATTTTCTTCTAAGTGTACAAGATGGATATTTGAAATGTATCCCTGTCTTTGGGACTGTATTCCCCCCATTATTGACTTCATCCAGGTTTTGTGCTAAGGTTGAGAGCTATGGTAAGAACTGAATTCACTGAATATGTTTGGGGGCTGTATTTACCCAGTATTGGCTTTATTCAAGTATTTATTGGCTTCATCCAGGTTTTGTGCTAAGGTTGAGAGCTATAGTAAGAACTGAATTCACTGAATATGTTTGGGCGCTATATTCCCCCATTACTGGCTTTGTCTGGGTGTTTTTTGCTAAGAGGTTGAGAGCTATGGTGAGAACTGAATTCACTGAATGTTTGGGCGTTGTATTCACCCATTATTGGCTTTGTTCAGGTATTTTGTGCTAAGAGGTTGACAGCTGTGCTATGGTGAGAACTGAATTCACTAAATGATAGCCATTTAAGTTTCAGTCTTCCTCTTTCACAAAACAGCTGATTTGGCGTAGTGGTATGTTGCTCTGACTGTTTGCACAGGGTCCCCTGGGTTCAAGACGTGGCAGTGAAATGTATGGTGGTAATGCAGCATTTTATTATAGCAACTTTCCAACATTATACAAGCAATGTTTAAAATGTGTCCCTGTTTCTTGGCCTTTTGTCCCCCACCCACCAATAAATTTTGGCTTTTTCCAGATTTCTTGTGCTGCAACGTTCAGAGATACAGCTGAGTGTCGAGTAGATTTTACAAGGAGCTGAGAGCTGCAGGGGAGCAAATGTTTAGTGCTGCTTATGTTTAGTCTGCTCGCACTGTTAATAGCACAACAGGATAGTGTACTTGCTTTTGATGCTGAAGGCTGTGGGTTCTACTCCCGCAGTAGGTAGATGCATTGCTGATACTGTACTGTGTTGTAAAGGGGGTGGATGCTGCAGTTCTTTTGGCAAAGATACCTAGTAACTATGAACCTGTTATCAGTTTGCTAGCCATTCCCTATTGCGGTATTACTAGCCTATCATTTTTTTATTGCATGCAACAAAGGCAATTTATTCTTCCAAGGGTAACAGACACTTTATTTGTAGATTAAACAATGACATAAAGTGTTTGCTAGCAGCAACCTCTTTATTAGTTACAAATTTCTTTAATGTGGATTTTACTACAGATATTGTGCATATTTTTTACTGATACTGGTGGACTATAGAAGGTTGAGTAGACTTTATGATGGAAATGTTCTGAATTGGGCAGTTTTGTCATTGGTGTATGCATTTTGTTTCATTGTTTACTGGAAAAATGTTCAAAACAAATTTAAAATGCCCTCTAACAACTGTACTGTATTGTACAAGAAATATAATGTAATACAGTCAGGAAGGTGTATCAAAGAGCATGTGTATGTTATGTTCGAGGGGCCTATGATCTTGAAGACAGCCCAGAGTTTATCTGCCACTGGCAAAATGTATTTTCTTTGAATGTGGGTTTCAATGCTGTTTCAATGCATGTGAGTTTCGAGGGCAGAGAAGTTTTAATGTTAGTCTATTTTCATTGTGAGACTGCATTGCTTTGTTTAACAGATATGTATTAGGGTTTGTGCTGTAAAATGCAAAATAAAACTTTCAAATGAAATCCTAAATCATCGCAGAAGTAAAGCAGTATGCACATTAGTGTTTATGGTAAATGGGGCAAAATAACCAAGGAATGGGACATTGGAATGGCTGCAGGGGGGAGGCTCCATTTGACCATGATTTTGTGAGGGGGGGTATAACTCAGACAGCCCCGGTTGAACTATACCTCTCAGATGTCCATATCTTTGCAGAATGAATAGATATTTGCTTCTTATTTTTGGTTTGTTCCTCATAAAATTTGTGGTTTTCTAGCAAATCATTTAGGAATTAAGTCACTAAATGACAGACATTGAGTTTCAGACGTCATAACCTTCAGAAAAATGCATGCTAATGTAAGACTGTCTTAAGTTTATACAAGAGCAATTTTTAGTAGTGTTTGTATGTTCCACCCAATATATTTGGGCCTTGTCCAGATTTCCTGCATTAAGAGGTTGAGAGGTACGTGCAAATCACTTTGTAGATTAGGAATATCCAAACCTCTCATTTGTCCCTAATTTTGGCTCAAAATGTTGCTCTCCCCTAATAATCCCTCCTCCAAAATGGCAGTTTTGGAAGAAAATGTGGAGGGTTTACAATTATATATAACTGTAGTGATCAGAGATATAGATTACTTTTATTTCAGAAATGCATGTAGATGCTCTTATTTTGTTAGCTGCTCAAGTTAACAATGTTAATATTAAAAAGGTGTCCCTTTTTTGACAGGTATTTTTGCATCACATTTGGTCTGTTTTTCATAAAATTGTGGTTTTCTGGCAAATTAGTGGAAAGTCATTAAAGATTGAGTTTCAGATTTTATACCCTTCAGAAAATTCGTACTAATGCAAGATCTACTACTGTTCTATTATCTAAGTTAATAAGAGCAATATTTAAAATTTGGCCCTATTTTTGGGCCTGTGTCCCACTTCTAGTTCTATGTATGGCTTTTGTCCAGATTTCTTGCTCTGAAGTTGAGGTATGAGTGTCAGAGCCATCACTGTCAGCCAGAGACATTTCAAATTATGACATACTTATTGCACACCCCCCCCCCCCCCCCCATTGTAGTGGCTCTGGATGTGTCCAAGGAAGGCAAGGAGCAGTTATGCAGTGTAAGTGTGCAGAGTATTCCCCCATCCAAGGTAGATCACAAATACGACCGTGGCTTTTCATCTGTCCTTGATTTTGCAGAATGTTCTGGTTTTCAATCAGATTTTTATACTGTTGATTTATGCTTCTTATTATTCAGGAACTGCATGCTGTCACAGTGCCTTGTTGCGCTGTTTTAAGTAGCCATGGTTTAATGAACATCAGGTAAGCTTGTCGGAGATTGTAAGATGCAAGTAAGCTTTAGTAAGCATATTGTTAAAGAATTACCAGCATTGAAAGCCTTTTCGTTGTTGCCATGCAGAGAATATTTACATAACTAGATAATGTATAAGCCTTGGGTATCGAAATGCATATGACAGTATTTGTAATAAAAGGACAGGATTACAGTATTTTCAGAAGCTCATTACGTTTTATTGGAGACCAGTGTCTTATAGCAGTGTCTGTGTGTTAGTACACTTTTGTAGTTGGGTGGCTTTAATGGTATATGGTAAATAAGCATTGCTACCTTACTTAAAAGCCAAGCCCTGCAACAACTAGGTAAGCTCCACACTGAAGTCAAAACACAATAGCTCTGGTGGGTAAATGTACTCTGTAGTAATCAAAAAAGGCAAATGTTTGAAATAGCTACAGCTTATGTGCAAACACAATAGGTAGTGATGAAACAATGCTCTGCTAAAAATGCTTTAATGCTCCACATTGCTGAGCTGCAGATCAGTTATCACTGGCTACCAGGATTTCACCCACTTCAGATCAAGCACGGTGCCGTTCAGTGCAACCTTCCCAGAACTAATTCAAGTCTGCCCAGAATTATTTTGTTTGTGTGTATAAGAGGGAGGTAGCATATCCCTCAGCTGTCCAGGTTTTTGCAGAATGTCCAGATTTTTTGCCCCATATTCCTCCTAAAAAGGATTGAAGTTGCTAAATAATGAGACATTTCAGTTTTAGATGTCATATCATTTAGAAAAATGCATACTAACACAAATCCTGTTACTCTTGCAATTTTCTAAATTGAGAGCCATATTTATAATCTGCCCTATTTATTTTAGGTTTTGTCCAGATTTCTTGCACTAAGGTTGAGGCCTTGAGGGTTGTGGTATGTTTGTGAGATAGAAAGCAAAATGCTCAAGTTAGAGTTAGCAGGTGGAATGAAGTGCATTTTCAAGGAACTGAGTTTTAAGGGAAGCTAAGTTTACTGCTGCTCATGCAAAGTCTATTTATAATGTGCAACTGTTTTGTTTAGCAAATGGTATCGCTATTGTGGTATAAAGTTTTAAAGCTATGTTAGTAGCACCACAAGTAGAATACTTGCATCTTAATGGAGAGGCATGAGGTTCTATTCCTACAGCATGTACATCTGTATGCTGCAGTCCTGAGGATGTCCTCCTTTGGATGAGATGCCTAATAACTATGAACCTGTTTTTCAGCTTGCCATCCATTTTCTATTGCAATATACCAGCTTACCATTTTTTAATTTAACATAGGCAATGTATTCTTTGACAGAAGCAGGCACTGAATTTGTAGACGAAACACTGAAATATACAGTTTTCTAGCAACAACATCTTCATTAGTTTCAGATATCTTTAATGTGGAATTATTCAGATTACTTTTACTTCGGCAGAGACACTCAAGTGTTGCTGTATAATACAAAGGATATAATTCAATTATATATTATAATTAATACAATCGGGTAAATCAAATCGTTTGCATGGCCCTAACAGTGTGCAAGGAGCCTATTGCTTGAAAACAGTTCAAAGGTAAATAACCTGCCACTGGCCAGATGCTTTTTCTTTGAATGTGGGTTTCAATGCAGTTTCATTGAATGTGAGATTCAAAAGTAGAGAAGCTTTAATGCCAAGTCTGTTTTCATTGTAAGACTATTGCTTTTTTAGGTTTAGTAAATGTCTCAGTGTTTGGGCTATAATGTTTGAAATAAAAGTTGTAAATTAAATCCAACTGCCTGTAATCATTGTAGAACTAAAGCATAAAACAGTATGCACACAGAGATTTGAACAGTGTCTACGGCAAATGGGGAGAAATAGCCAAGTAATGGGACACTGGAATGGCTGTGTGGGCGGGGCTTGGGGGTGGACATGGGTGGGGCTATGTTGGCAGGGGGTGGGGAGAGTTATGTGGGTGGGGCTCTGGGTTTGCACCCCCCTGCAAAAAATCCTGCGGGCTCCCTTGCAGCTGGCATATACAGTATAATCTATTGAACAAGAAAAGAGGTGGTAACTAATTTAGTAAGTGGCTACTCCTTTAGGGGGGAATTCTGCAGGGACTTTTCAGCACAGGGTAGGCATATATTTGACTAGTTAAAGTTAATACTTTTCATAAACTTGCTTACACTGCACAATGACAAAGTTCTCAGTGAAAACTTTCGGGAGTTGGACCGTGAGGCAGAGCTCCAGCAGTATCAGGCTTAGGACTGGATGTAGTGACCATATGTTATTGCATAATGACAAAGTTCTCAGTGAAAACTTTTGAGAGTTAGGCCTTGTTACAGAATTCCTGCAGTACTGGGGTCAGGAATCGATGCAGCCACCACAGGCTCTGCACTGTGAAGGAAGATGGTGACTGAGTTAACACAAATGTTTCATCTATACAGGTAGTCAACATGTGTATGATATCGCTACATTGCCTGGGTTGAGGAATATGCCTTTTCCCTGGTATTGTGTGATCTCTGTGCCCCCCCCCCCAGGGATGGGTTGGGGAGGGTCCTTTTTTTTTTTTTTTTTTTTAGTTTTAATTGCATGCTCTGATGTTGTTTCATGTTGTATGCGTAATGTAATGATGTATTAAACTTGTTAATGTCAGCCTTTTGTTGCCAACATTAGCAACATCAATATTTAGCTGTTTTGTTTAACTGTACTTATCTATGTAGTTAAACAGATAGATATACAAGGATGTCAGCTGGCATGCACACTGTACTGACTTCAGTACAACTTCGTAGGAAGGAAGCACTAAGACCCTGAAGAAGCGACTAAGTTAAAATACATATATTCTAAAATAAGGATTTGAAACTGCATTGGAATTTGCAGGTTAATGGGATTTCAACAAAAGGTACATTTTTACACAGGTACCCCTTAATCAGCCCTTAACTGAGTGATAATGAGGTATAAACTATTCTAATACCTTCTAGGAAAGCTGTTTAATTGTTACTGTTCTCCTAGTTCTTCCAGTAGGGTCAAGCTGCCGGTAAGATACTAAAGCCATTGAATGCTGAACTCAGGCTTTGCAGGTCAGAAGTATAGATCTACAGACAGTCTAGGCAGGATGTTTGAATTACAAAACACTTAGAAGCAACATATTATAAAAATTGTAGTAATATAAATAAAATAATTGCAAAATTATGTTTTTAAGTGCATTCTTCTGATGTTATTTTTACGGGTCTATATTAGATCACTGAACGGATAGGTTAGCGAACCATGATTAATCGATCCCATGTAAGCGAAAGCTTACAAAACCGAACTGTCAGAACAGAAAAAAAATTGTTGTTCCAAAAAAAAAAAAAAAAAAAAAAAAAAGAAAACAATTGAAAACATAAAATTAAGTGGGGGGGGTTGTGCGCCCCACACCCCCCTACTTAAATATACCAACTCCGAGACCGCATAACACTGCTGAAACGGCAAACTGCTGAAGCAGCCAAGCAAATTCTTTCCCAGGGAAAGAATTTGCTTACATGCCGCTTCAATATTTTGCTGTTTCGACATTTACAGCTCGACCAAGATGCATTCGCTAACCTGCGTCTTCGGTCAGCTGATAGGAACCCTATTTTTACAAGTGCCCATTTCGTTGAAATTAAAATGAAAGGTCACTGATGAGAAGTAAGTCTCCCAACTTCATTTGTGATACAGTGGAAAGGGAGTTATCAGATCCCTTTGGGAACATTCACTTTCTTTGATAGTAATGCTTATGTTTCTAAGTACATCCAGGCATGTAGTTCAGAAAAATAAATGTGTTTCAAATGTAGTTTACTTGTTTTACTTTATATTATTTTAACCTTGTTTTTATTTATTTTCTTATTTAGTGATGTTGGGGTGCTCGGGGCACTTTAATTTTTAGGTAATGCTCTTCAATTAAAGTTATACAGAGAATATTTTGAGTTTCTTTGGTTTTCTACAATACTTTGGCAAATCTGCTGTAATGCTCACTGGTGGTTACACATTTCCAGTTTCTGCTCTTAGGACTTTTTCTGTTAAGAAACTGTACTTTTTTGAGTGGCTTCCTGTGACTTCTTAAAAGCTACAAAATATATTCAGTAACTGGTTTGATCAGTGAGGTATAACGTGATCCAGTTGTCTCCTTGGAGTTGCTACACAAGACATTTAGAATGACATGGGTTATAGAATATACAAATTTAACTATGGTAGATATATGTACACCGTTCAAAGTTTAAGCTGTTTACAACCATTACCAGCTCTTTAATTTGGTTTCAATAAATGTTTATTTACGGTGCCTATAATTTGGCCATAAGTGCTTTTTTCCCTTCAACTATCATGATGACACAGTTACTGGCATTATATGTGAATTCATTACTTTTGCAATAGTTTTGTAGAGTACCTTGGAGAGCTTTAGCATCCTTTTCTGGAATAATTGTAAATAAATACAGTTTGTGGTCATTATCTTTTCTTGGCTAACCAAAGTCCATTTCCAACATTTTTGTTTTAGAAGAATACTTCAAAAAGAAGTTGCACCAGGGAGAACCTACTGCATCTCCAGTGGTAATCACCTGAACCTGACCTGTTCCCTCCTACTTAATTGATATTTTATCCTATTAATTATGTATGCTGAACAGCAAAGTGAATGTCTAATAAAAACATACCACAACTTAAAAATCAAAATACGGTACTAAATGTCTAATAAAAACACACCACAACTTAAAAATCAAACTAAGGTGCTAGCATCCTCTTCCTATATTAACAGTGAAGAGAAAACAAAGGACATTGCTTAAAATCATACCACTCAACTGTCCAGATTTTTGCCTCCAAATTTTGGATGGTTCTTCATAGAATTTGTGGTTTTCAGGCAAGTCAGAGAGAACTGAAGTCTATAAAACACACTAAATAATGACAATATATTTGAGTTTCAGACTCCATGTCCTTCAGAAAATCCATGATAGCACAAAAGTTGTGAGTTTACTAATGCTCAATGTTTATAAGAGTATATGCCTTTACACCCCTAACCGTTGTCTTCGAAGCTCACAGCAACTCCTCCAAGATATCTATAAAGCAAAAAAATCTATAGCTCATCACTTATACAGGTACTGTGTTGCCCTAGTGTGGAATAAACTTCCACTGAAAATTAGAATTATACCATATACTTCAAGCTTCAAAAAAAACCTTAAAAAGAAACCCTTTTTAAATCCCGGATTTGCACATGCCAAAACCCAAAGTAAATCTTTAACTCCTCTTTCTCTACTACCTTTCCACTCTCATTTCTCCATACTGAATGAGATACTGAACAGTATTAGGTTTGTAAAGGGACATCTTTCTTTACTGCTTGATGTGTTCTTTGAAAAAGCAATAGCAGTACTTGATTAAGGATTTCCCTATCAGATGTATGAGACACTGCAAATATTTTTACATTTGTATTTATTTATTTAGTTGATTGCTTATTTATTTATCCTTTTTTGAGAAATCAAAACTTAGTTTTCAAACTCAGAGAAATATCAATAAAGCATTTTTCTGCAATGTGCGCTTCACACCCTGACATGGAGGTCCCTTGGATCCCCTTTTCAAGGTTTGCTAATGGCTTTACACTCCTACTAACTCTGAGGTTACATTATAGGATTATAGACAAATACTAGGCTAGCTGCCTTTGTGGGCCATTTTACGTCTAGCCAATTTTCCTTTTGTGAGAATCAAACCCTGTACCTTGTGTTTTGTGAGCATTAAGCATATGCATTGTGAATGTTCCAAGTATACCTTTAGTTATTTTAGCCACCAAGCTATTTTTCCTTTGTATCTCACCGTGTATACATTCTATGTTTGTTAACAATCTACTTGCTTTATTGTAAATGACAACTATTATTACTTGTATAAAAATGTGCTATCTTTATTGTCTTTAATTGTATAAACTAATATCTGCTTACTGTAATATGTAATTCTTATCGCATATAATTGGAGCTTTAGTCCCCGGGCCTCCGCTGAAAAAGGACCTGTGTCCAGTCTGACTTTCTCGGTAAACAAATGTTAACTAAACAAACAAACAAGCAAATAAATAAACACCTTAACCATTATACCAGCCTCCTAACTTGGAGTAAGGGAGATATGTTAGACACGCCACAAACTTTGTATACATCCTCCACATTTCCTCTTAAGTGTCTTGCTACTCAGAGAAGCCACCGCCTTACCCATCGGTATGTAACTCCCATCATTTTCACTTAAGGGTCCTGATAGTCAGAGATGCCTTATCTTACAACCCTGGACTTGGTGTGTATGTATAGTACATTATACATTACATACATTATATCTACTTGCTGTTCATTCCAGGAATGTTCTGCAGATTAGGTGCAGGAACAAATGCTTTAAGAAATTAATTTTGTTTTCTCTTCAACTGTGCAATTGTGGATTTAGTATGTTTAATTAAGTAAAAGTGGGTTTTTGTGCAGTTGTGGATTTATCATGTTAAATTAAAGAGATATGGTGATGAAGCTCCCCATATGGGATGCAGGAGGATGCTACCCATGCAAACATGTTTCTGTATCTGCAGTTCCTTTTTGTGTTGTTTGAAGTTTGTGGTGTCTATTAGTTTAAATGACATGTATTTGGCTCAGGGACAAGTCAACAAGCTAAGGTTGTATTTAGCAGGACTGATATGGATTTAGTTTAAATTATCACAATTATGTATATGAAGCGACCTGATTAAATTAAAAAAAAAAATGCAAGAAAAACCTAACCAAGCCAGAGTTTTCACTGTGTCACATCTTAAACCTCCTGTAATGGAGGCCCATTGATATATGCAAATGATCCCCAAGGATATCAAGTGTTTCAGCAACATGCCCTCCGAAAGTCCATGACTCTTTTACTCTAAGTCTTTATGGTTACATTCAGGCCAACAAAGCCAAACCCCACCAGCTGTGGGAGTGCATGCTTTGGCCTTTTATTGACCCTGTCAGCACAGCACAAGTGGATAGTCTGACCATACCTCAGAAACACAGGGTCTTTAAACCCAGCTTATGCTCATAATGTTGCCGAAACATTTAAAAAATGACAGGAAAAAAACATTTTCAATTTCAGAAAATCGGGACTTCCTATCAAAAGTGAGAGACCAATACTTGCAAGCCCTACAAACGTGAAAATTAAGCCTGAAAGGTAGATAAAGACAGTAAAGGCTAAAACTCACTATAATACCATTAGAGCAATTTTGCACGAAGGCTTTACACCCTGCACTCCTCAACATGTCAGTGACAGTGGAATGACAGGTAGCACACTTGCGTTTAGTGCAGAAGGCTGTGGGTTCTATCCCTAAACCAGATAGGCGGACTGCTGACACCACAGTCTAGCATAAGGGGTGGGGGATATTGCCTCTTGTGTATGTGTTGCACTTTGGATGAGATATTAAACCTTGGCCCCATCTGCTTGAGTTGGTGGTAGCTCTTGAAAAGAGTACAGGAAGTTCTCTGATGTCCCGGCCAAATTTCCTCTAGTAGTATAAAAACAACTCGGGTTTCCCCTGAAAAGAAGCTACTAGTCTAGTGGGACTACTAAATCAACACAAGATAAATAAATAAATGGATGCACACCCTTGATACTTGTATATACCAACTTCAAAATCACAGTGCTTCAGAATAACAGGAATACTTTGAGTTACCACAATGTTGTACATATTTCCCTGATTGCACATTTTGTGTTGCTTTACAAAGGATCACCATATCAGGTCTGACAATTTCAACAGGAGCTCAAATGTTTTATATTTCCCATCATACTTTTTTTCTGTTCTGCATACATAAAACCTTGACAGACTAAATGCTTTTTATTTCTAGTTCTTACTTACAGTAAATGTTCTCATGCTGCAGTAAATATATTACACAATAAAAACATGGATAAAATAAAACCCTTTGTTTATTTAAAAACTAAAACATTATTTATATTCCCTAAATGTCAACTTCTCAAAGCATCTGAAATGTGGAAAATAAAAATATTTTTCTGTTCATGAGTGATTTTTTCAAGCATTTGAAATGTTTTTTGATACAAAGGCAAACATACATTTATATACCCTTTTCTAAACATCACGCTTTCAGTTTTTTGTCTGTTACAATATTCACTACTTCAAATACAGTTGGTTTAGACTTTGAAATCCATTTTCTAGTAATTGCTTTTTTGGCAGCCACAAAAATGAAACTTAATTAAGCCTCACAATGTTTGGGCAATTCAGATCCTGTATCCCAGCCCAAAAAAATAATTTCATTAGTTACAGCCATTATAGCAATAACCCACGCCTGGGTGTGGGTAATGCTGGATTTGCTCACGGTTGGCATGGTTTGGTCCCGAGGGCAAAGCCCGAGGGACCAAACAAAGCCAACCGTGGGTAAATACAGCATTACCCACACCCAGAAGTGGGTTATTGCTATTATACCATGACATTATTTAAGAAAAGAAACTATTACTTTTCTTAAATAATGGCATAGTATAATGCCCGTTTACTGCCCTTCCGCAGATGTCTGGCATCCGCGGCAGTTCTGATGTACTGCGCGCCTACGCAGTACATCAGAGCTGTGGCAAAAGCAACGGAGAAAGCAAGATCTCCGTTGCTTTTACTGTTTTATCTATGTTAAATGGCTTTAACATAGCGAGACAGTTTTAAAATAAGCAACGGAGATGTCCGTTGCTTATTTTAAAACTGTCTCGCTATGTTAAACCCATTTAACATAGCGCAACAGTAAAAAAAGCAACGGAGATCTTGCTTTCTCCGTTGCTTTTTAAACCTGTCTGCTATGTTAAATGGGTTTAGCATAGAGACAGTTTAAAATAAGCAACGGAGATCTCCGTTGCTTATTTTAAAGCTGTCTCGCTATGTTAAACCCATTTAACATAGCGAGAGAGTGTTTTAAAAGTAGAGTTATACTAATGGAAAAAAGTCCGGGCGACCGGACCTTTTTCCATTAGTATAACTCGATTTACAATGTGCACGCTGGCCAATCAGCGTGCACGTTTTGGGGGGGTCATGGTATAATATATAATAAAAGCCACAAAGGAGGTATAACAAATGAAGGATAAGCACTCTAAGATAATATCTTCCAACCTTCTAATAAGTAAAGTTACAGGATGGGTACAACTAAACACTAGCAAAAAAATAAAAAATAAACATTTTATGAAACCTTAGATAAACTTGTGAGAAAGCTGGAAGAAAAATAGATTATATTGAAACACTTGATAATGAATACACAGCCATTTACTTTGACTACTTGCTAAAACCTTTAGCAGGCAAGAATAAGTCATACATAAGAGATTCAATGCATTATTTGAGGAAAATAATAAAAAAAAACATTACAGTGGAAACTGACAGTATTTTATTAACTATTGACCTGGAATCCTTGTACACAGTGCCCTCACAATTACTGTATAACAGCAGCTATGGAATCTTTTAAGAAACATAATCAAAGTACACAGGCACAACTGCAAAAATTAAGCAAGCTCATTAATCTTGGGCTGGGCTTTAATTTCTTTACTTTCAATGGCAAACACTACAAACAAAAACCTGGTATAGCAATGGGGGCTGCCATGGCTCCCAACATAGCTAACATAGCCCTGGGTAAGTGGGAGGAAGACTTTTTGCTAAACAATACAGACAACATGCAGCATATCACATGCTATATTGATGTTATCTTTATTGTGTGGGAATGTGACACCTTGCAGCTTGGAGATTTTATCACTTACCTCAATCAAACAACCCTCTTCCTGAAGTTTACCTCTTCCCATAGCTATACTTCAACCACTTTCTTAGATATGCAGATTTCCAAGGACACCAACAATCGTGGAGAGGACAGAGTTATCTGTCTGATCCCAACAATCCATTGTTTGGCAGAATGACATATCTCCCCAAATACCTGTCTCTATAGGGGTTCCCCAAGGATCCATCCTTGGACCTTGGATCCATCCAGAATAACAATAACAGAATCATCATTGATCTATTTAGAAAACCAAAGAAGGTTAACTTATTACTCCACAGTAAAAGTCTACAAACCAAGTATAATGTAGTGAAGACCCAGGGCTACAGATTAGCTAGAATTACCACATAGATGGAACCATTTTTGAGAAACCTGATCAACTCAGAGAATGATTTTCTACTGAGAGGCTATGAAAGTCAGATGTTAAAATACATCCTGGAACCCATTACAGAACTGCATAGCTGGCCTTAGGCATAGGCCAACTAAGCGGCCGTCTAGGGTGCCAATCTAGCAGGGGCACTTTCCTAGTATTTATTTGGTGTAGGTAGGGCACCAGTTGACCTAAGGCCTGTCCTGCAGAACTAAAAGGACTGAAGCACCTTCACTCAACCTCTTTCGGAAGGTAGTGGATTCTTGGCAGTAGAGGCCTTCATTCCCTTGGGGCCTTGAGAAATGGTTTCAGGGTCAGCATTATGGCTTTTGAAAAGAAATTGGTGAGAGTTAGGGACTCTGTAGTACCTATCAGGTTTGACTGGTGCAGGAGGCAGGGAATCCGGATTAAAACAAGCCTCCAAGTAAACATCATCAAGTATGTCCAGTACAGGAGGCATAGCCAGAGGTCTGTGTTGAGGTAACAAAAGAAATTCCCTAAGCCTTTTCTTGGAACCAGAAAAGTCTTGGCCTTCCCAATGGAAGTGCTCCCTCAAGGTGTGCAAAGTTTCCCCAAAAGAAAAATCCTCTGGGGGAGATACAGAAGGAATGGACTGTTCTGCATCAGAATCTTCATAAGGGGAGTACGAGTGTTCCTCCACATCAGAATGTTCTGAGAAAATGGAGCCCTGTTCAGAAGAGGGAGAGTCTTCCTCCACTCTGGGTCTCTTGTCTGGAGGGGGTTGGGAACCCCTGATATAGGAAATTAAATCCTCAGCCATTTTAAGCATCTGCTTTTTAGGCATGGGGCCTAGGGATGGGCCCTGTGCAACAGGCCTCTTGGGATGCATGGCTGATTTGGACTTAGTGAAGGCCTTAATGGAAAAGGAAGAAGAGGGTCTAAATACACCCTGGGTGGAAGTGGACCTGTCCACATTAGGAGGCTCAACACTCACTGTGGTTTCAGTGGTTGTAGTCTGAGTAAGGGCCAAGGTACCAGCAGTCTCGGGTACAGAAGACACCGCCAAGGAAGTGTCGTCGGTAGTCAGGGACTGCATAGGCGTCTCGCTGAGAACCGGACCATGTGCAGCTGGTTTTGGCGTGGTGTCAGTGGAGACCACGGACCTCGCGTGTCGGTCCTTGTCCTTTCATTTTTTGGACAAAACGGTAGTCGGAGTATCCGATGACATTTTATAATCAAAGGCCTTACCAAAATAATGTTGGGCGAACTCCGCCCGATGCTTAATAGTGCATTTATTGAAAGTAGCGCAAAAGCGACAGCCCGAGACGTCGTGGTCTGGGCCTAAGCAAGGTATAAAGAGGGAATGGAAATCCTTATGCGGTATTTGCTTCCCACAAGAAATACAATTGTTAACTGTGTCTGACATCGGTCTGAGGCAAGAAAAGTTTCCCCAACGGGGTACTTAGCTTTAATGAAGACTTCGGTTTCCGATTTTTTTTTAAATTCAGGAGCTGGCCGACCGGCACTTGCGAACTGCTTCTGCTTCGGGCCCGCGTGGCAAAAAAGACTGGAGAATATGGTGTCGGCTGTGACTTATATACCCCTGTCGCACTGACGTCAGGGAAGAAGGCGACAACAACCGACACCGGACCAAGACTTTGGAATTCGGCCGACCGAGGACCCGCCTGACGACAGATAACCCATATGTGATTACTGCAGCTGTATGCACGATGAACATCATTAGAAGTTTTGTTGAATTTAAACCTAGACTATATGAGAGAAACACTAAATGATGTTAAGCTAATTGTATATTTTGTATATTTATACAGCAAGGTGATAGTTTTTATTTCCCTTATTTAAAGAAAATCATTAAGACCAGTACAGGGGGAGACTGTAAAACTACAAAAGTAATTTGCAGGGCACAGTGCAATGAATGTGATACATTTTATGTGAGAAAGACTGTAAATAAAAGTACAGTTTTGTACCTACCATAAATGTAGATGTTCGAAGATCCACATTGCTGCAGTCCTAACACTTGGGTAGTCCGCTGTCCCTCGGTCGGCCCGAATATCAGAGTATAAGGCTGACGTCGGTCAAGGCGCATTTGACTGACATCAGAACGTCAGGGTACAAATGCGCATGACCGACGTCATATCCTCAGTCTTTTCTTGCCCCAGATGTCAGAAGACCCTAAAAAGAAAGGTCAAAACCCATAGACAACAACTAAACAACCAACCAGCCTAACACCAAAAATATGTACAATATATACAATATATACACCATACCTCAGAGGGATAACCCAGCCCACACAACCACCTCAAACTACAGAGGGGAAGGAGGGAGGGTATTGGACTGCAGCAATGTGGATCTTGAACATCTACATTTATGGTAGGTACAAAACTGTACTATGTTCTTCATCTCACATTGCTGCAGTCCTAACACTTGGGTAGAATCCCAAAGCAGAGGTAAGGGAGGATGGCTAAACTATAATGAAGCAGGGCTGCCAAAATGCCCTGCAACACAGCAGTGGCAAAACCAGCCCTGGATTTAGAGTACAGAGGAAGGTGGTAATGCCTAGAGAAGGTATGCACTGAACTCCAAGTGGCTGCCTCCAAAATATCCTTAGTAGCCACCCCTCAAAAAGCTGTTGAAGTGGCAGTAGCCCTAGTGGAATGAGGCCTAATCCCAGCTGGAATCTCTTTGCCATGATGGGAATAACAGAAAGCAATGCAAAATCCAATCCACTTAGAAATAGTTTGTTTTGACACGGGCTTGCCCTGAGAGCACAAAGCAAAAGAAACTAATAACTGCTGAGATTGTCTGAACCCTTTA
Organism: Protopterus annectens; assembly: GCF_019279795.1. Lineage (NCBI taxonomy): Eukaryota > Metazoa > Chordata > Ceratodontiformes > Protopteridae > Protopterus > Protopterus annectens. The sequence goes on from NC_056750.1 coordinate 773,433,046, forward strand.
GTTCTGTCCAAATAATATCGCAACTGCCTGTGTACATCTAAAGTGTGCAAAATCTTTTCCCCTTTAGTTTGGGGATTTGCATAAAAAGTAGGCAAATGAATAGTTTGGTTTAAAGCCACACTAGAAACCACTTTAGGCATAAAGGAAGGATTAGTACGTAAAGATACCCTATCCTTATGGAAAATTAAGAAAGGCTCAACTGCCATAAGGGCTTGCAATTCAGAAACCCTTCTTGCAGAGGTAATGGCCAACAAAAAAGCAGTCTTCCATGACAAATATTTCAACTCAGCAGTAGCTGCAGGCTCAAAAGGTTGTAGAGTGAGTTTCTCCAACACAAAATTGAGATCCCATGCAGGAGTAGGAGCTCTACATGGGGGTCTTATATTCTTTGCCCCTCTAAGAAACTGCTTGAACAAAGGATGAGAAAACAATGGTGGGTCACAGTCGTAGTGAGCTGAAATTGCTGCAGCATGAATCTTAATAGAAGAGAAGGACAAACCTTTGTCCAATAACTCAGTAAGATATTGAAGAGCCACACTTAAATCAGGCTCAGAAACATCCAAATCCTTAGCTGCACTCCAAAATAAAAATCTCTTCCATTTATCTGCGTACACTTTCCTTGTACTAGGCCTTCTAGCTTCCAAAATCACATTCAAAACTTGTTGTGAAAGTTGAGACCCTTTATGGTTTAAAACAGAATATGCCATGCTGTTAGGTGAAGAGAGTGAAGCTTGACATTGAGCAAATGACTGTCCTCCTGGGACAACAGATGAGGAATCAAAGGCAAAGGCCATGAAGGCTTCCGTACCAGACTTCTCAGTAATGGGTACCAGTGCTGTCAAGGCCAATCTGGAGCTATTAAAATCATCCTTGGCTTGTCCTGTCTGACCTTCAGAAGTACCTTTGGGAGGAGAGGCAGAGGTGGAAAGGCATACACATGAAGATTTTTCCAACTGAAAGAAAGAGCATCCACTTTCCAAGCTGTGGGATGAAACCGCTTTGTGCAAAACTTTGGCAGCTGGTGGTTTAGTGGAGAAGCGAACAGATCTATGTCTGGAGTTCCCCAGGACACTGTCAATTTCTGAAATACATGAAGATCCAGTTTCCACTTGTGGGGATCCATGATTTGTCTGCTTAACACATCTGCTAAGGAGTTCTGTGCTCCGGCAGAAACCTTGCCTGAAGATTTAGTTGTAAACTGAGAGCAGTCTCCCACAAAATCATTGCTTGCCTGCATAGAGGATAAGAATGTGTTCCCCCTTGCTTGTTGATGTACCACATGACAGTTGTGTTGTCTGTTAGAATCAACACCTGCCCTGGAAGAAGTAAATCCTTGAAAGCTATTAATGCAAACTGGACTGCTAACATCTCCTTCAAGTTGATATGTAGATGCTGTAGTCTGACAGGCCACTTGTCTTGTATCCACTTTCCATTTAGATGAGCTCCCAAGCTTTGTCTGAGGCATCTGTTGTTAAAATTTGACTCGCCTCTGGCCGGGTCACAGAGAGTCCCTTGTTTAGGTGACATTCCTGAGCCCACCACAAAAATTCCTTTTGAATGCAAGGTATTATTTGAATGACAGTGTCCAGATGCTGGCAGTGCTGTGTCCATACATTTTGAGATACCATTGCAACTTCCTCATATGCAGTTTGGCATTGGGAAGCACCAGAATACAAGATGCCATGAACCCTAAGGCTTGAAGGACTGTCCTTGCAGTCAGCCCGGACTGAAGAGATAGATGATGGAAGTAAAGGGAAAGATTCTTTTGTTTGTCCGGGGTTAGAAAGGCCATTTGGGATGCTGTATTCAGTCTTACTCCCAGAAAGCACATGTCTTGAGAGGGTACTAGACTGGACTTTATTTCGTTCACAGAATACCCCAAGCATCTTAGCACTGCTATCACATATTCCAAATGACGAAGAAGCTCGTCCCTTCCTTGAGCCAGTATCAGGCAATCGTCCAAATAAGGATAGATTTGTATTCCTTTTAGCCTGAAGAAAGCTATCACTGGAGCCAGAACTTTTGTAAATACTCTGGGCGCAGTAGATAAGCCAAAGGGCAATGCAGAGAACTGATAGTGAGAAGTCCCAGTCCAAAACGCAGATACTTCCTGCAACTTAGCCTGATAGGAACATGAAGGTAAGCCTCCTTGAGATCCAAAGTTACCATCCAGTGATCCTTGCCCAGTAGAGGTAAAAGCTGTTGTAACGTCAACATTTTGAACTTGGGAATGTCCAGATAAGTGTTGAGGATAGATAAATCCAAAATTGGTCTCCACGTGTTCCCCTTTTTAGGCACAAGGAACAGGCGAGAATAAAATCCTAGGCCCCTTTCTGGCATAGGAACCGGCTGTATGGCCCCTATTTGGAGTAACAGAGAAATTTGCTTGTGAACCTCTATTCTTTGTTGAGGAGGAATGTCTGGCATGCCTTTGAAAGGAGGCAAGGTATGGAAATAAAACCTGTAACCGTGATGTATGATATCCAGTACCCATCTGTCTTGGGTAATCAAACTCCAATTTTCTTTGAAAAGTGCCAACCTTCCTCCCAAAGGTGCTGCCAGGCAAGAAGGTTCTGGCAGCTGAAAAGGTAGGTCATTGGGTCTGTTTACGAAAGGACTGACCCCTGCCCTCACCCGAAGACTGTGCAGGAGAACTCCCTGTCCTAGGCCTGAAAGAGCCCTGACCTCTGCCCCTGCCACGTCTAGATCTACCCCTAGACTGGGAATCATAAGAAGAATACGTCCACCCTTTAGTAGGCCAATTTCTACTAAACTTTGGAGGCTGAACCTGCAAAAAATCTTTAACAGTCTGCATAGACTTAGCCTTGTCTTCCATTTTCTTTAAAACTGCCTCAACAGGAGAACCAAACAAGACATCAGATTGCAAAGGGGCATCCAAAATCCTAGTTTTAACATGGTCAGATAAATTTTGATCCCTCAGCCAGGCATGCCTGCGAAGAACTGACCCAGTGGCAGCCACCCTAGAAGAGGCCTGTACAGCATCAAAACCACATTGCAAAGAATGCTTACCCACCTGTTCAGAAACATGCACTAAATCTTGTAACTCTTTACAATCAATACCTTCCGCCAGAGCATCAACCTTAGATTTCAACTGTGAAAGGAGATAATTTTGATATTTCAACATGTGAAACTGGCAATTCAAAGCTCTCATGGCTAGAGTGGAAGAAGTATAAACTTTCTTTCCCCATCTATCCAAGGCCCTGGCCTCTTTATCTGCAGGAACCGGATTCTTGACAACAGAAGCCTTTACACCCTTAGGCCCCTGGCTAACAGTTTCTGGGTCTGCCCTAGGACTCTTAAAAGATACTTATGAGCTTCAGGCACCCTGTAATACCTATCTGGTTTAACAGGAGCAGGAGGCAAAGAATCAGGATTAAGAAGCCTCTGCAAACACATCTTCCACTACATTCAGAACAGGAGGTATAGCTAAAGGCCTATGCTGGGGTAAAAAAAATTCCCTAAGCCTTTTCCTGGAATCAGAGAAATCCTGACCTTCCCATTTAAAATGCTCTCTCATGGAGTGAAGGGTCTCTGAAAAGAAAAATCCTCAGGAGGAGAAGCAGAAGGAGTAGAATCATCCACATCAGAATCAGAATAATGAGAATACTCCTGCAAGTCTTCAGCCGAAGACTCAGACACATCCCAAGGCTGCTCATAATCCCCCCAACACAGGTTCCATCCTAGGCCTCTTATCAGGAGGGGGCATAGAGCCTCTAATTAAAGTAATTAAATCTTCTGCCATTTTAAGCATGTGCTTTTTGGGCACAGAACCTGAAGAACTAGGAGTGACACCCACAGAAGCAAAACTAGACCTGCCTCTAGGAGAAGCCTTGGAAGCAGAAAGAGGGCCTAGACACCTTAGGAAGGGAGGGAGTACAGTTACCTGAGAAGCCCCTACAGCCTGACCTGCCTCCTGGGAGGCCACATCCTGTAAAAACACAGTTTCTCCCTGGAACTCCATAGAGGCCTCCGTCGGAACCACCGGTTCCACTGACGCCTCTAAAGAACCGGCGTCCGGTTCGGACGACTCCTCTAACCTAGGTTTAACTGCCTTGTCCTTGCGCTTCTTTGAGGAAGCCGCCGGAGCATCCGACGGCATATTGTAATTGCACCGCTTCCCAAAGACCAACCTGGCACAATCCAACCTACGCTTTATAGTGCGTTTATTGAACCTAGCACAAAAGCGACACCCAACAACGTCGTGCTCAGGTCCCAAACAAGGTATACACAAATTATGGTAATCCCTATGCGGTATCTGTTTCCCACAAGAAATACAGTTATTCACTTTTTCTGACATCCAGTAAACCACTGAGGCAAGAAAAAACCAAAATATTCCCCAACGGGGTACTTAACCAACTCTGACTTCGGTCTGAAACTCCGAATTCGAAAAATTTCAGAACGCCGAACGGCACTTGCAACACTGCTTCTGCATAGGACCATGCGGCAAAAAAGACTGAGGATATGACGTCGGTCATGCGCATTTGTACCCTGACATTCTGATGTCAGTCAAATGCGCCTTGACCGACGTCAGCCTTATACTCTGATATTCGGGCCGACCGAGGGACAGCGGACTACCCAAGTGTTAGGACTGCAGCAATGTGAGATGAAGAACATCCTAAGTGTAAGCTTTCATGTCATCTGACAGAAATCCGCTCTGGGTGTACAACTAATGCACTAGCCAAACACCTTGCTCATAGGTTGGTACTAGGCTATAAGCCCTAAGGCCTATACAAGCCTAGCCATAACAATTCCCTGGCTATTTCTTCCCACAGCATTTACTTCCCTGAAGCCCTGTCTAGCAGGGTGTCTGACATGATCCCTGGGGTGAATTTCCTATCTCCCATCCAATCATCAATGTTCCTTTTGAAGAGGGCCAAAGAGGCGCTCTGCTTGACATGTATGGGCTGTCTATTCCAGAGTATGGGGAGTCTCACCTATCCCTCCAGCATGTTTTTGTTCATTGTGATGACAAGGTTTAGATCCCTGGAGTGTGTCTCTCTGAGGGACTGGGATTTCTTTAAGTGTAGCATGTTCAACAGCTCTGGGTTTGACATGGCCTTGTATGTTAAGCAGAGATCGCCTCTGAGTAGACGATATGTGACAGAGTATAGGTGGAGTTTTTTTTAGACGGTCAGCATAGGGCATCTGCTTTAGGCCTGTGATTCTTTTAGTGAGGTATTTCTGTGGCCTTTCCAGTTGTTGTAGATGTCTTGAAAGGTACATACCAAACAGGGCATTGTATTCTATAATGGGTCTAATGAGGGATGAGTACAGTGGGACAATGACCTCCTTTTTTCTGGACGATGACACAAGGAGCAGCTGTAGAGATGAAGGGGAGAGGTTTACCACACAGGCAGCACAGATGGGGGAGTGCTAGCATGGCTTCACGACATATTTATGTCAACAAACGATGAGTCTCATCATTTGAGAACACTACCCACAGTGAAACTGTGCAGCAAGGGTCCACCGATACCACCGAATGGCTCAAATCAAAGACCGTCCTGTAGTTACATTACAGAATTAGAGCCTTTGAGTAGTGTTACTCAAAGGGTAAGCAGTAAATTTACAATAGAACCCAATGCGATGCAGGCGGCATTGAACATTGAACGTTGTTTGGAAATAGGAGCCAGGCCTAAGGTTCATCAGGCAACCGAAGTAACTGGTCATTTTTTAGTCAATCTCCCAGCACCAGTCAAGAAGAAAGGAGACTGGGTGCATTTACAGCAAGATTTCAGGCTCAACAAGAAAAGGAGGACTTCACAGTGACTGATCATAGTATTGTTTTTAATTTATCTAAACATGTACTTTCTGGTGATGAATTGTTTATACTTAAGGGGTTAATGTTTGTACCTAGTGTTGAAAGTTGTTTTAGTGATGTTATTTTAAACCTTTTATTATTTGGCAGGAATTTGATGCTTAGGAATATGTTTGGTGATCAAGCTTATTTTAGACCTTTTATTATTTGGCAGGAATTTGATGCTTAGGAATATGTTTGGTGATCAGGCTGTCTCTTTGGGCCACATTTCACTAAGGCATCCTAGCACCTTTGTACCGATTTTTAATCACACTGTTAATACTTTTATAAAGGTTTGTGAGCAGGATATTTTAAGCTATCTAACTACTAGACATACAAGGAGCTTCTATAATCTGTCAGTAGTGCAGCGGCAGGCATTGAAACATCTGCAGAGTAATGCAGACATTATCATCAAGGGTGCAGATAAGGGAGGAGCAGTGGTAGTCTTGGAAAGAAAATACTACTCATATAAGTTGTCAGAATTGTTGTCTGACACATTGACTTATACCCACATTTCTCCCATCACCCTAAAGGGATTATTTCTGATGTTAGAACTGTCCTGAAGAGATTGTTAGCAGAAGGAATGATGGATAGAGAGCTATTTGATTTTCTATGGATTGAACTAATGGTGACACCAGTTTTTAAAGCTCTCCTGAAGATGCACAAGAACCCTATTAACCCCCCCCCCCCCCGAGACCCATTGTCTCAGGAAGGGGATGGATCACCGAAAATATGTCCATATGTTTGTTGAGACCATGTACAACAGAGTTTACAGAGATACTGAGAGATTCAGGACATTTTTTAACTACATTAAAGGAGACTGTAGAAGCGAAGGAGGCCAGGCAGTATATAATGGTAACACTTGATATACAGAGTCTTTTCACTGTGATCAGTAACTATGGCATACATGCCATAGCACAGTTGCTCAAGGAATCAAGTATTATAGGGGAGGATAGGCTTAAACTGATGACAGAGATGTTGAGGATGGTCCTGTAATATAATTTGTTTTTATGTGAAGGGTATTATTATAGGCAGACACAGGGGTAGTCATGGGCATCTCTTGTGCGAACACCTATGCCAATTTAGTCCTTGTATTCTGGGAAAAGCAATATGTACCAGGGAACAGAATACGTGGAAGGATAAGATACATCTTTACATGCGATTCGGTGATGACATGTTTTTGTTGGGGGGGGGGGGGATGAGGCAGAGCTGATTGACTTTGTCAACTATATGGGTACATCTACTACGTTCTTGAAATTCTCTATGAAGCATTGAACTACAGAGATAGATTTACTAGACATCAGATTGATACAAGGGGCTTTAATACAACACTTTTCAGAAAGCAATGCTGGAAAAATAGCTTGCTGGCACGAGATAGCATGCATCCTCAGTTCACCTTCAACAATATTATTAAGGGTCAATTGGATAGGATTTCCAGGTTATGTACTGAAGAGCAAGATTTTGACATAAAAATGCACGAGTTACAAGATAATTTTGTGGACAGGGGTTATAATGAACTGCAAGTGGGGCAGACTCTAGCCAGGCAGAAGATTCATAGGCAAAGTAAAATGCAACCATGGTTTAGTGCAGGTGGAGCTGATAGAAGTTTTTCCACCGTTGGTAATTCATCAAATAGAAGACCCAGGTTCATGCTCACCTATAGTAGCAATATACATGGCATCTGTGATATTATTAGACATAATTGGAAAATACTTACTTCAGATGAGAAGTTGTCTACTACTGCAGGGGCTACACTGTCATTTGGGTTCAGGCGGAATAAGAACCTTAAGGACTTGTTTAATAGAGAGGGTGGTAGAGTTTCTAGACAGATGACTATGAGAAAAGGGACAAGGCCATGTGGTTCTTGCAAGGCACATAGTTATATCGGCTCTACGACTACATTCACCCATCCCCCACACAGGTAGAATTTATAATTTTGCAATGAACGCAAATTGTAGATCCATGAACGTAATATACCTAGCCACATGTCAGTTCTGCAGTAGTTATTACGTAGGCAAAACCTACTGGATGTTAAAAACTTTTAGTTATGTACTTACCATAACTTTAGATGTATGGGATCCATCTCACCTACATTCTGTACTGATGGGTTCGGCACGCTATACTATAGAACGAAGTCTCTTATTGGCTGAGCTATCCCACATCCCAGGATGCACCACCACTGCTTCCCCAGATCTTGTTTGTCCGCACACATGCACACACACATAGACTGTTGATATAATATTGCCAGGTGTTTCAAGATGAAATGGCTGAACTCGAACCGTCCGGTCTCTTCTGATCTCCAAGGCAGGGGGAAGGAGGGTGGGTTATTAGGAATGTAGGCGAGATGGATCCCATACATCTAAAGTTATGGTAAGTACATAACTAAAAGATGTTATGTGATCCTATCTCGCCTACATTCTGTACTGATGGGACAGCGTCCCTAGCACCTGATTCCTGGGTGGCTCACTGGAAAACACTCCTGAGAACTGTGGAACCGAAGGAAGCTTGCCCCCGAGATGCCACGTCCAATTTGTAATGAGAAATGAAGGTGTGAGGAGAAGACCATGTAGCCGCAGCACAAATGTCACTAATGGCAAGCTTAGAATGAAAGGCTGCCGAAGTAGCCATAGCCCTTGTAGAATGAGCTTTCACTGTAGTTGTAAGCTCTTTATTAGAAATGAAGTAAGTATGACTGATACAGTCTCTGATCCACTTGGCAATAGTGACTTTCGTGACGGCTTTGCCCAATTTATTGTCCGAAAAGGACACAAACAACTGATCTGTCTTCCGTGTTTGGTGCGTCCTATCTAAATAGAAGCGCAATTGTCTGTGAACATCCAATGTGTGGAAGATGTATTCTGCTCTGTTTGAGTACTTTGGGAAGAAAACTGGGAGTTCCAATGACTGTTGCAGACAAAAACTAGAACAAACCTTAGGAACAAAGGATGGATTCGGTCTGAGGGATACCCTATCCTTGTGAAAAACCAGGTACGGTGGTTTGACACATAGGGCTTGAAGTTCCGAAACTCTTCTGGCTGATGTAATTGCAACCAGTAAAGCAGTCTTCCAAGAAAGAAATTTCAAATCACAAGTTGCTGCCGGTTCGAAGGGGGAAGAGGTCAAAGCACCTAATACCACATTAAGGTCCCACGGTGAAGCGGGATGAGAAATCAGAGGCCTTAGCAGCCCAGCACCTTTCATGAAGGCTTTACATAACTTGTTGCTCATCAAAGGTGGGTCTATGCTCTCATGAAAATTGGAAATAGCTGCCAATTGAACCTTGATGGTAGAGACCGAAGAACCTTGATTGAACAGAGAAGCTAAAAATTTCAGAACCTCTGACACCGGGACAGTTATAGGATCTAATCCCCGGAGTTGGGCCCAAATAGCAAATCTCTTCCATTTGCTGTTATACATTTTCTTAGTAGAAGTTTTGTGGGCCGAGGACAAGATATGTATGACTTCCGGGTCCAAAGCGTGGTTCCTGACTATGGTCGGAAGAGGAGGAGCCAAGCTGTTAACCTCAACGAGTGGAGGGACTGATGATGCTGTCCCGACTGATGGATCAAGAGGTCCAGAACCTGGTCCAGGAACCATGGACCATCCAATGCGCATTTCCGAAGAAAGGGAAACCAGACTTGATGAGGCCAGTATGGGGCAACTAGAATCATCTTGCTCTCCAAGCGAATCGTCTTCTGGATCACCTTGGGAAGAAGGGGAACCAGTGGGAAGGCATACAGCAGGCCGGTGGGCCAAGCTTGGACTAGGGCGTCCTTGGAAATCTCCCCCGGAACTGGGGTGAGAGAGAAGAACTGTTGGCATTTCGTATTGAGGGGGGTTGCGAATAGGTCGCAACAAGGAGTTCCCCATCTTCTGAAAATCTGAGTTGCCACTCTGTCGTTCAGAGACCACTCGTGAGGGGAGAGAACAGTTCTGCTCAGTCTGTCGGCTATCACATTGGATCTCCCTGAAATGTGTGTTGCTACCAGAGAACGTTTGGTTGCAATCGCCCAATCCCATACCTTCATGGCCTCTCTGCAAAGGGGGTAGGATCTGGTCCCTCCCTGCTTGTTCAGGTACCAGACTACGGACATGTTGTCGGACTGAATGGCAATCATGCCCTGGGGGAGGTAACTGTGTAGTGCTTGCAGTGATAGAAGCACCGCCCTCATTTCCAGTATGTTGATGTGGAGGAGACTCGTCTGAGTGCCACTTGCCTAGGACTGACCTGCCCAGGTAATGTCCCCCCCACCCCATCTGGGAGGCGTCCGTAGTCAATGTGGCCACTGGAGGTGGTAGAACGGGTCGCCCCTGATCCAGATTGGAGGAAAGAAGCCACCAACGAAGGTCCTGTTTGCACGTCTCTGTGATCAGAATGAGGTGACTGAGAGGGAGATCCTGATAAGACCACTGGACTGACAGGAGCCACTGGAGAATCCTCATATGTAACCTTGCCAAGGGGACTAGGAGAACGGTGGCCGACATGGAACCTAACAGTTGTAGGACCATCCTGGCTGGGGCTCGGCGTTTGAGGAGCAAGGCTCGAACTTGAGACTGTAATGTTTCTATCCTCTCTGTAGGAAGATAGACCCGCATTTGCTTTGAGTCTATCTCTACTCCGATAAACCGTATGCGCTGAGATGGCAGCAACACAGACTTTGCTCAATTGAAGGTGATTCCTAGGGAGTTGCCTAGAGATATAGTGGCTGCTAGGTTTTGTAAGAGTAGACGCCTGGAGGTGGCAGTTAGGAGCCAGTCGTCTAGGTATGGAAACACCTGGAATCCTAGACTTCTCAGGTGAGCAGTCACCACCGCCAAACATTTGGTGAACACCCGGGGGGCTGTGGTGAGACCAAAGGGCAGTGCACGGAACTGGAAATGACTGTCTCCCAGGCTGAAGCGCAAGTGTCTCCTGGACGCCTGATCTATCAGGATGTGATAATAGGCGTCCTTGAGATCTATGGAGCACATCCAAACACCCTTCTCCAGCAGCAGGAGAATGGATTGTAAGGTGACCATCCAGCACTTGGACTTCTTGACAGATCGGTTTAGTTTGCTGAGATCCAAAATGGGCCTCAAGTCCCCGGTCTTTTTTGGCACCAAAAAGAATCTTGAGTAAGTCCCTAATCCGGTCTGGCCTTCGGGGACCGGTTGGATGACTCCTTTTTGAAGCAGCTTTGCGATTTCGATGGCTGCGAGATCCCGTTGACTGGGTGGTGGGTCCGGGATTTTTTGGGATGGTTGGGGGGGTTGAGAAAAGGGGATGGTGTAACCTCTGGCGATGATTCGGAGCACCCATCGGTCCTGAGAGATACTCTCCCAGGCCTTTAGGTGCTTCGAAAAACAACCCCCGACTGGCTCCGGAGCTGCACAGTCGGGCAATCCTTTAGGGATGCTGGAAGGTTGAAGAGCCACGAAAGGACTCGCGGTCTCCAGTGTTGCGGGGGCCTCCGCCGCCTCTGGGACGGCGTCTTCCTGAAAAATTTTCCCCTCCTCTGCCTCTAGAAGGGGGATCACCCTGCTGTGAGGAGTAAGCCTTTTGAGATTTACGGAACCACATTTTCCCCCCTCTTCTAGCCTTGGGATAAGGCCTGAAGGGAGTGGAAAAACGTGCCCCTACGGCAGTCAAGGTCTTACCCTCTTGTTCACAGCGGGTCAAGGTGTCCTTTACCTTGGGTCCAAACAGAGAGGACCCATCGAAGGGAGCATCGGCAAAGGAAGACTTGAAGGCTTCCGCAAAATGACAGCGGAGCCAGGCTTGTCTCCGTAGAGCAACACCTGTTCCCGCCGCTCTACTCGCCCCCTCGGCTGCATACGAAATGAGCCTCATGGACGAGTTTGATAATGATGATATGGTAGCCAGCTGAGAGCTAACCGTCTGGGCCAACTGCTCAGGTAGGTTACCAGAGAGGGTATCTGAAAGTTCCTTGACCAGATCCCTCTGAAGTCTGGTGAAGTGCGTCAGATAATTCAGAGACCTTAAAGTAAAGGCTGCTGAAGTAAGGGTGCGCTTCCCGTACCGATCCATGCTCCTGGACTCTTTATTAGGAGGATGGACGGACGTAGACGCCTCTGCCACATCTTGTTGGGTAGCAGATGCCACCACCAGGGCATCTACAGCCACACCTTTGGAGAGAAAATCCTTTTCGGGGGGGCTGAAAGAAATTTATTGGGGCGAGCTGGCACCGGTTCCACAGAATCCGGGTGCTCCCACACCCTTCGAGAGATCAAATCCAGAAGCTCATCGAAGGGCAGAGACACCCAGGAGGCGGAGGGCTGAGCCCCGAAAGCCTTGAGGAATACCGACTCCTCAGCAGAAGGGGGTTTGGACTGCCAGTCGCCTCATTGCTTCAGGATTTCTAAGATGTCCGCAAAGGAGACATCATCCGAGGACGACTTGGGGGACCCCTCCGCATCATCGAGGTCGGTGTCCGAGGTGAGAGACTCGTCAGGGGAGTCGACGTGCTTCCTCTTGCACTGTCTCTTCCTTGGAGGTTCCTCCAAAGACGCTTCGGAAGGACCTCCAGGAAGGGGGGAACCCCCAATGGGGGTGACCTCAGGCCCCAGGGCTCTGCTGTCTTGAGACAGGGGGACAACAAAGGAACCAGTCTCCGTGCCAAGGGAAGGTGCCGGAGAGACGGTGGAGGTAGCCAAAGAAGATTTGGCCAAAGCACTCCTCATGGCCCTGAAGGCCGGACCCCCAGAGTCCTGGGAAGGTCTGACCCCCGAGGCCACAACAGTAGACGGCACTCCCGCAGCCGACGCACCGAGAGGGAGGCTTGGAACCGAAAACATCGGTCCCGAAGCGTCACCCCCGGGGCCGACCGAGGAGGTCCGAGTACCGAACTCCGATCCGAAGGTCGGGGTTGGAGTAAGGGTCAGAGCCGACCCGAAACCCTCCATCGGCTCCACCAGCACCGGCTCCAACGGTGCCGAGGCTGTTGGAGGAGGAAGTAAAACAACAGGGTGGGCAATCGGCTCCGGAGCCGACTGGGCTGGAGCCGAAACCAACTTTTGAAAGACAGGAGACTGAAACAGCCTTTGAAGTACCCTGTCGATGTCCGAATCCGACATCCTCGAAGACCGAGAAGAGATCGAATGAGTCCGAGTCGACTTCTCCACTGGTTCCGAAGGACTGGGGGACCGGCTCCGAATCGTCTCGATAAATATCGGTGCCGAGGGAGACTCCACAACCAATGCAATTTCCCTCAGAGCCGAAGAGGACTTCGGCGCCGAAGGGGAAGAGTCTGAGCGGGTGACTCATTGGCTCCGAAGGCAGAGGAGCCGATGAAGGTGACCCGCCTCTCGAAGCTCTAGCCGTCGGCTCCGAAGCCAGAGGAGTCGAGGCTGGAAGCATTGAGGCAGACCGTTCCGCCCTCGGCTCCGAAGTCCGTGGAGCCGATGGAGAAGCCTGCCGAGATTTCTTTGTGGCCGGTTCCGACGGGCTGGTCGGAGCCGACGATTTCTTTTTCTTCGAAGGTGAAGAAGAAGATAAAGCCTCTTCAAAAGAAGGTGTAATAAGCCCTTTTAGAATCAATTTGTTTTTCCTCTCTTGGAGGACCCAGGAGGAAAAAGCGTGACAAACGCTGCATGACTCCTGAAGGTGTTTAGGGCCTAAACAATACACACATAAAGAATGATCGTCCGTTATGGACATTTTGTAACTGCATTTAGAGCATTTTTTGAACCCTGAAGGTCTGTGCTCTTTAGACATGTTGACACACAATCCACTACACAAAATCACAAAAATTTTTTTTAAAAGATAATGAGAATTAGGGCAAGACCCCTCTAACGAAAAACGGGATACTTGACCAACTAAAATACTACCACAAAACTCACTGTAAGTATTTCAAACACACGCAAGGGCAAGGCCCCTCTAACTTAAACGGGATCCTTTCCCTCAATTAAAGATAAATTTTACCATAAAATTTAACCTAAACTCAGTCACACAACAACGATAGCTGTTAAAACAGCTTTTGGGTCAATTATCAAAAATTTCCTGACAGAAATTTCTTAAGAAAAAAGCACTTAGCTCAGCCAAGTCCGAGACCACGTCTTTGCTTGTAAAGCGGCAAACGAGATCTGGGGAAGCAGTGGTGGTGCATCCTGGGATGTGGGATAGCTCAGCTAATAAGAGACTTCGTTCTATAGTATAGCGTGCCGAGTCGGAGCCGAGGATCAGCTCCGAACCCATCAGTACAGAATGTAGGCGAGATAGGATCACATAACATCTAGTATTTTGAATCATTTATCAGCTATTAGGCTCAAGAATTAACATAATGCACTTTACAGACACATTCTAACTGCTTCAGGACATGCATTTAAATTTCAGGTTATTAGCCTCATACCACAAGGAAACAGAGGGGGTGACACTGTTAACAGAACAGAATGTGAAGAGGCTAAATGGATTATAGAATTGACAGCACATAGACAGCCTGGTCTCAATGAAGTTATTCCTATTAAGCCAGCCTTAAGGAAAAGGCGGGTTCAATACTGAACACTGATTTGTTAATTATAGTTTAAAATGCTTTTTGTTTGTATCTTCATCTGTTTGAAGAAGGGTAGTCATCCGAAAGCGCATACAATAAAGTGTTTGGGTTTTATTCTCTTTTTTACCTGTCATCGTATTTATCTGAAGAATAAATTATTTCCATATTATTTGGTAACTGCTTTTTTTCCTTAGAAAACCAAAGAGGGTTAACTTATTACTCCACAGAAAAAGTCTACAAACCAAGTATAATGTAGTGAAGACACAGGGCTATAGATTAGCTAGAATTACCACAGAGATGGAACCATTTTTGAGAAACCTGATCAACTTAGAGAATGATTTTCTAGTGAGAGGCTATGAAAGTCAGATGTTAAAAAACATCCTGGAACCCATTACAGAACTGAAAAGGACTGAAGCACCTCCACTCAACCTCCCCAATAGGAGAATGTTAAGAAATTCCACAGAGAATAATAAATGCAAAAACAGCTGCATCCTGACATACACTTTGGATTATCACAGTATCAAAAATGTTATTAAAGAAAACTGGGCCAATGTCACAGGAAACCCTTTTCTGATTAACATCTTAGGTGAAGCCCCAACCTTTGTTTACAGGAAGGCCAGGAACATTAGAAGTTTTGTTGAATTTAAACCTAGACTATATGAGAGAAACATTAAATGATGTTAAGCTAATTGTATATTTTGTATATTTATACAGCAAGGTGATAGTTTTTATTTCCCTTATTTAAAGAAAACCATTAAGACCACTACAGGGGGTGACTGTAAAACTACAAAAGTAATTTACAGGGCAAAGTGCAATGAATGTGATGCATTTTATGTGAGCAAGAATGTAAATAAATGTAAGTGTAGGATTTCATGTCATCTGACAGAAATCCGCTCTGGGTGTACAACTAATGCACTAGCCAAACACCTTGCTCATAGGTTGGTACTAGGCTATCAGCCCTAGGGCCTACACAAGCCTAGCCATAACAATTCCCTGGCTATTTCTTCCCACAACATTTACTTCCCTGGACTCCTGTCTAGCAGGGTGACTGACGTGATCACTGGGGTGAATTTCCTATCTCCCATCCAATCATCAAGGTTCCTTTTGAAGAGGGCCAAAGAGGTGCTTTGCTTGACATGTATGGGCAGTCTATTCCAGAGTCTGGGGAGTCTCTGGGTCAGGAACCTATCCCTCCAGCATGTTTTGTTCATTGTGATGACAAGGTTTAGATCCCTGGAGTGTGTGTCTCGGAGGGATTAGGATTTCTTTAAGTGTAGCATGTCCAACAGCTCTGAGTTTGACATGGCCTTGTATGTTAAGCAGAGATCGCCTCTGAGTAGACGATATGTGACAGTATAGCTGGAGTTTTATTAGACGGTCAGCACAGGGCATCTGCTTTGGGCCTGTGATTCTTTTAGTGAGGTATTTCTGTGGCCTTTCCAGTTGTTGCAGATGTCTTGAAAGGTACATACCAAACGGGGCGTTGTATTCTATAATGGGTCTAATGAGGGATGAGTACAGTGGGACAATGACCTCCTTTTTTCTGGATAAAAAGCCCTTAGTGATGAGGTGTGCCACATAGAAGGATTTCCTGACTGTTGTGGCGATGTGGTTATCGAAGGTGAGACCACTGTCCACCTGTGTCCCTAAGTCTCTTATCACACATTTGGTGTTTAGTGTACTGCCACCTATGTGGTAATTCACGGGTACATGTTTTTTTTCCGAAAGGGGATAACTATACATTTCTTGGCATTTAGCTTGAGCCCATGGCTCTGGCACCAAGCATCTGTTTCTGTAAGGCCCTTTTGTAGAATATCCACATCATTTGGGAATTCAATAATGACTCCCAGTTTGCAATCATCTGCGAACTTTGTTAGCCAGAGTCCCTTAGTGTTGGCCTGTACTTCAGAAAAGTAGATGCCAAACAAGAGCAGTCCCAGGACTGAACCCTGATGTACTCCACTTGTCACTTGTCTGGAGCTGGATTTAGAGTCGGTTACTTTTACAGTATGGGTAAGCCAGTTGGCAACCCATCGAGTGACATGGGGATTAATGCCCAGCTTAGTAACTTTGTCTATGATTCCAGAGTGGGGGATGGTGTTGAAGGCCTTGGCAAGGTCCAGATAGGCAGTGTGGACCACCTTACCCTTGTCCATGGCTCTGGAGACTGATTTGAAGAAGTCAATCAGGTTCAGGAGACAAGATCGGCCCTTCATGAACCCAAACTTCATGGGGTCCAGTGTTTGAAGTTTGCCAATGTCTTTGTTTATAAGTTCTATGATAATACGTTCCATGGCCTTGCAGATCAGGCTTGTCAGACTGATGGGGTGGTAGTTCCTGGGATCCAAGATGGACCCTCCCCCCCACCTGTGGAGTGGGATAACTGTAGCTGTGCACCACTAAGTGGGCATGAAGTCTGTGGTGAGGCTATGATTAAACATGACACTTAAGTGAGGTGCCAGTTCATTTTTTAGTTCATGTAGTACATAGCCTGGGATGTCGTCTGGTCCCATGGATGCTGTATTCTTAGCTTTGCAGAGTGCGTTTTTTACCTGTGTGGCCATTATTACTGGAATTTGGCAATCTTTCGGTACTGAGATGGGCCCTTTAGGGGGTGAAGTTTGCACTGAATCGATCTGCCAGGATACTGGCAATATCCTTGGGATCAGTATATTTAATGCCATTCTGTTGTAGCTCAGAGCAGATTTGAGCATTGCCATTTAGATTCTTGACATAGCTATGGAATGCCTTGTGGTTGTCTTTGGAATCTTTGGCAATTTTATTTTCGTAACTAACTTCGGAGGATTTTATGAGGAATCTCAGCTTCTTACTGAGGCTGGTAAGGGAGTTTTTTGCAGCCTGGGATTTTCTTCTTTTCTGCAACAGTTTCTTCCTTTTGTTGTAAAGTTTGTTTATGGCAAGGGAACACCAGATTGGCTTTCTTCTTTTGGAGGACAGCGTCTTGGTTCTATTGGGGATGGCACGATTCATGCATGAGTGGATGTGCTCGTACAGTGCCTTAGTGTAGGATTCAGTAGTCAAACTTTCAGTTCCCATCTGCATGGGTGTCATGAGGTCTGTCACTTTTGACTTGGGTAGCATGAAGTTGGCTTTGGAGAAGTTTTTTACAGAGGTTTCCTTACTGGGGGTTGGGGTGGGATGTGGATGTCAAGGGTGATTAGCTTATGGTCAGACCTGACCAACGAGGGGGTGACCACAGGTGTGCAGCATCGATTTCTGATGCTGGTAATGACCAGGTCTAGGATATTGGAGCCCCTGGTGGGACTAAAGATTAGTTGATCCAGGGCGTTGGAATTAATGAATTCCAAGAACCGTTGGGCAAAGGTGTGGGTACACGAGTAGTTTTCCCAGTTAATGGCAGGGTAGTTGAAATCACCCAGTATTGGGGTGTTTGGTTGAATCTTAATATTTTCCAGTATGTTTAGAAAGGTGTAGTGAGAATCTTGGGGCATGGTGGGGGATCTGTAGCAAGCTACAATTTGGATTGCAGTCTTACCTAGTGTTAGTTGCACCTGGAGAATTTCAGACGCATTGTGTTGGGCAACTAGCCTTGCTCTTCATAAAAGTCACATAGGTTTTAAGTTCCAGATACTGGATCGCATAGAAATGGGTGTTCTTGAAGGAGACATCCCGAATATGCTGGAGAAACATGAACTCATGTGGCAATTAAAGCTGAACTCTTTTAGGAAGCCTGGACTAAACTACTACTGTTCACTTAAAAGTGTACTGGAACTTAGAAAATTGCCACATTGTTAACACGACTAATTTTATTTTATTTTATTTTATTCTTCCAGTTGGTTTTAAATACCATTTTAAATTGAAGTGTATATTTTGTTTCTATTATTATACATATTGTTCTTATTCTTTTTTCTACTTTATTTGAAATTATGTGTAATAACAATACTAGCTAACTATAAAATAATATTTTTATAGGTAGTTTTTAGGGTTCTTGTACACAGACCTGAAGAAGTCTAGAAGGATGAAAGTGATCTTTGTCAACAATAGGTTATGGAAACAGAATATGATTTGTACAATGGATTTTTTTTTGCATGCAAAATGTATATGTATATATGTACAGGGGTCTACTGCTTTTGGTCGAATTACATTTGGTCGAAAATGATTTCAGGCAGCCCACTTCACCAAAAATGCATTTCACTGAAAACCATTTGGTCGAATTCCATTTGGTTGAAAATGGAATATAGCCCCTACCCCACTGCAGTGCGACCCTGGAGTAAGAATATAAAGTGGGGGGCACAGCCCCCACATAATTGCAGTGTATTCACTATTATATACTTGTGTATCCATTAAAAATACATTGAAACATAAAACATCAGTAAAAACTAGTTGCAAAATGTGGGGAGCTGTGCCCCCACACCCTCCTAACTTTATATTCTCACTCCGGGGTCGCACTGCAGTGGGGCAGGGGCTACATTCCATTTTCGACCAAATGAGCTTTCAGTGAAGTGGGCTGCCTGAAATAATTTTTGACCAAATGCAATTCAACCAAAAGCAGTAGACCCATTTATATATGTATTTTTAGATTGCCAAATGGTCTAAGGTATATTTCCAGCTATGAAGTTAAATGTCTTGGATAAAATCACAGACTTAATAATCTGGTCAAATAAGAAGTACCGCATCATTATTAATTTTAAAGTACATAAAGGTTATATTATTATGACAGCTACTAAGTAGGCCAGGACCAGCTTGAATGTCACACTGATGGGGGAAGGGATGTGAATTTAACATGTATACCAATACACTGTGTTTTACAGCACAATAAACCACTCCCTTGCCTGATAAAAAGTATATATATATATATATATATATATATAGAGTTAGAAAGCTTGTGAGGAAACTATTATTCTGTTATTATTGTTTTACCTGGATCACTTGTCTGTGCACTTAATAAAAGGATTTTCGACTGGAAACAGACGGTCTACCCTGCTGGGAATACTTGATAAAAAGAAAACCCACTGGAGCCACCATGACCAGTTGAAACTTTACTTAACACAGAGATAAGCGCTTTCGAGCATTAGCTTTTCATCAGATCTAAAAAAACTGTTAAAAATCAACCATATTTAAACAAATAGCAACCAGTTTAGAATCAACAGCAGAACCTACACCCCTTTCAATAAGGAATTTAAAGGCATACAAGCATTTAACCCAGGTGTATGGTTAGCTTGCAATTCAGCTATCCATCTTAACTCAGCTAATTCAGTATTGTGTACAGTGTCACCCCCCCATACTCACTTGTTGAATGTATAACACCATAAACTATGCTTTTTATTTATTTCAATAAGCCGATATAGAGCATTACTTCTCAAACATAATCTGTCACTCATATGTTGCAATATACATTGTTTTAACATTCTATTAGTCTTCCCAACATAGAATGCTTGGCATGATATGCATTCAGCTAAATACATCACATTTTTAGTTCTGCAGTCTGCATGTAATCTAGATATATACTCCCTACCTGACACAGGGTGTACAAAGAAGCTAAAAAATAACCTGCTTGTGAGAATAAATGCACATTATAATAGTGATATTGATGCCATATCCCAGGTGATAAAAAGAACTAGAAGATTTTACATACTGATAAGTTGAAAGCACTAATTGGTCCCCACCCCAGATTTGCTTATATCAACAGTCAAAATCTGAAGCAGATTTTATGTAAGAATATACTTCCCAACAAGCCCACAACACATAGGAAGAAGTTGGGAACTTTTAAATGTAAGAAATGCAAGTCATGTCAATATATCAAAGAAAATAATACCTTTGTTATGGAAATGGAATGGAAATTGGATTTTCCAGATTTTTCTTCTGCTCTAAAGATAATGCTGAAAGCATATTTAATATAAAAAGTAATTTATGTATTCTTCTTAACACATGTATTTTTTTCTATGGTAGTGGTTAGAGCAATATTTTCCCAATACTTTCAGTATACATTTATTGGATGTGCACATTAAAATATTGCATTTTATTTCTCTAATTGTATGTGGTTGATGAATTTTAACTAACTGAACTAAGAATATGGAAGGAGCTTGAGCCCATTCAGAATAAAGGAGTAGGGTCTTGGTTTTATACCATTAAAGTTGAGACGTGTAAGGAACATGATGGTTATTGGGTAGCTTTTATTTTATCTTCAATCCCTGGATTGCAGTTTTGTATTAGATTGTTTTTTCTCTAATTTCTGTAAAGACTACATAATGTTAAGTTATTGCTGTTTAAATGCTCACCCAGTATGTCTGACAGAGTACTATGTAAGGAATGTACTCACCCTCCATAATTTACCTTGCTATCCCAATGACAGTCCATTACTTGTCCATTTTTGACTTTATTCTTCTATTTTAGCTGTTAGTTCTCTTTAACCTCCTTATCTAGGCTATTACCTGTCATTTCAAACTAAAAAACGGTAACCTCCATAGACTACTATTCAAACTGTGCATTTGCAGTTCCCTCCTCAATACTTATGTTAATGGTAACTGATATTTTGAAATTTTTGTTCTACTGTTAAAACTGTATTGTTATTGTTTTACTGCTTCTATTTAAACCTTTATTGTAAAATTTTGAAACCTTTCTGTTTACTGCTTCTGTTAAACTTTTATTGCATAATTTGTGGAGCTTTTCTCCCTAGGCCTACGCTAAAAAAGGGCTATCAGTTCAGTCAGACAAACACGGTCAACAAATGTAAAATAAATAAATAAATAATTTTTTAAGAGTCTGACAACTCATTACACCCCCAAAACATATGTTCCCAGTTACCCCTTTATTTTCCATCCTACCTCCACCATTTGTATCTATATGGGAAAAAATCTTTGGAGTGTGCTTAGATTATAAAAATGTCTAGGAAAATACTTTCAAGCAAAAATTCTAAATCTTCTGTAGTTTGTTGTATATTTGGGAGCCTTACATATATATCTTCCCATTGTTTCCTTGTGAACTGCTTATTCACTTCCCAATCTTTTTTAACCTCCTATGACTGAATTCTATAGTTAACATGCAATACTTTATATGCTCTACTAATTATCCTTTTTTAACAATAGCTTCTGTTCTAGATTCAATTAAAAATTCTACCAGAGCAGGTCTCGTAAGATTCCCCAATCCCTTTCTATTTGCCCATACTCTGATATCAATCTGTGATGGGGAAGGCAGTCTTTAGCCTGCAGTCCAAATGTCTTCTTGGCCTCTTCCAACTCTATTACCATTCTTTCTCTAGTTACTTACTCCCAGTACCTTGGTTTCTTAGCCAGTTTTTGTCAGTAAAATCTAACCCTCTCTTGCCTATTTTCTGTACCTCTAATTGCAGTCATCCCTATCTGCAGAATCTCTTTTTTCTATTTCATGTTGGTTTAGTTCTTATAATACTTTCTGCTACTTTAAGAATATTCCTTCACTCTTTTAATTTCTCCAAATCCTTTGAGTTTCTAATACCATGATGGGAATGAACCCCATTCCTAAGTCAAAGTATGATTAAAGTTGATGAAATTAGTACATCACAACCAGCAACAAGGTGTGCGACCGTTTCCAATTCTGTTTTACAAAACCTACATTTGTCTGTTTCTCTCACATGTTCAATGGACTTTGTAAACCAAAGGGTACGTAGCCCACTATATCTTGGGCCAACAGTATTAACATTTCATCTTATGGTTTGAATTCACCTCTCTTTAACCATTCCTGCATTCAATCCTGATCAACATGAGGTTGTTCCAGGAGTTCTCTGTACTTGCAACTACATTTATGCATTTTCCACATTTCTTGCCTTATCTGATCCTTCACCTTATATTACTTCTTTTGTTTTTTGGCGCATTCAGTTGCTGCCTGATTTTTATCTACTTCTGGTTTGATTTCCATTCCTGCTTGACACTGATATGCTTCTGCTAGACTAAGAAGGGAAGTCATCTTACATTTATTCTCCTCATGTTTCAAAACTTTCACTATGTTTGGGTCTTGTGAAATCAGCTGATATGTATGCAGTCCCACGATTGCAGATCTATACATGTAATCAATTTCAAGGAAGCCCACATCTCCTTCAGAAAGAAGAATATGTAATCTTGGTATACACTGATTTTTATGTATCGTATGATAAGCATGAAGCATTTTCTTGTTTTCCTGTACAACTGTTTGAATACCGTCTAGGGCCAATCAAACACCCCAAAACTGTAAATTAGAACAGACGGAGCAAATTGTTTTATAGCATGGACTTTGTTCCTAGATGTCAGGACGGTTTTCAATATTAGTTTTAATCATCTGAAATATTCCTTACTGAGTTTTGTTCATGTTTTATTGTCAGTCCTTCATCAGTTCCCAAATATTTATACACTGTCTCCCGCTCAAGTTCCTTTATATCACATTCCTGTCCAAGATTAATATTTTCTCGATGCTGCAGCTTTCCTGCTTTAAATGTTGTTTTTGCACATTTATCAAGACAAAATTGCATTCCTATATCATCTGAGAAAGTTTTAACCACTTGCAGTTGTGCTTTCAACTCCTCATCTGAAGAACTATACAGTTTAAGTCATCCACAAAAAGATGAGAAGCGTTTACACTTGGTTGTTTTTGGGAGCCAAGTTGTAACCATAACATAATCTGTTAATTAGACAATTTAATGGGTTAAGGGCAAGACAAAAGACCAGTGGTGAGTCATCCTGAAATACCCCTTTTGAATTTTTGTCCCTGGGATAATAATCTGTCCTTTATTATGGCTTAGCTGCAAAGGGGTTCCCATTGTTTCATGGTCACAGTAATATTACTGATAAATATAGGGTGCATCTTATATTATCTGTAAACACTACTATATCCAGGAATGTGGGATGCTATCAAATGCTTTTTTGTAGTCTATCCATGCCATACTTAAGATTCTTTCCCTTTCTTACAGTTCTTTATTATTGCTTTATTAAACAACAAAAGATTCTTTGTTCCATTTGACTTTCGTTGTTACCCTTTTGTTCTATTGCCATAATTTTTTTTCTAAATGACTAAAACACTGTCTGCATCAATGCCAGTATATAGCTTGTACATTATCGAAAGACAAGTTATTGGTCTATAGTTTTAGGATGGCTTGTACATTCACTCTTACAGAGGAGCACAATTTTTCCTGTTATCCAGACTGGTGTCTGCTCAGGATGTGCATAGAAGTAGTTCTTACTCAAGGATAAATCTTTGTATAAAGATGTTAATTCTTTTAGCCAGAAGTCAAGTAGTGCATCTGGGCTGGGGGGGGGGGTACCAATTAGGAGCTTTTCTTACTTTTGTTTCAGTTTTGCTGGCCATTATGTCATCCCATTTCATATTATGTACATTTGAACTCCTTACTGTTTATCTGAATTTTTCTCTTGCTTTGCTTCCCACTTCTCTATAAATTTTTTTGGCTATCCACGAATTGCTTATTTTGTACATTTGCTTTATGTTTTTCTGTATATCTTCTAAGTTTTCTTGCCTGTGCTGATATCGTTATTTGCAACAGTGTATGATGGATCCTGGTCTATTCTTGTACTGTGCTTAGCTTTTTTCATGTCTATCTTTCTAAGTATTTTTGTTGATCTGTTCCTTCTTATAAACTCTTCTAACAGTGACATATCTTATCTTAATTGCTTTATAGTTTTCTCTATTCAATGTTTCCATGTTGGCATCTTATTTCATCCCTTATTACACTGAATTTTTGTGGTAAGACCTTGTTATTAATTTTTCTGCACAGTAATATATCTTATTTACTTTTCTTTCAACAAATGAGCTTCTATTAATAGTCTTGATTAATTACTGTGTTCATCTGTTTTATCAGACCTCTAACATTTTCACTCGTTTACTTTCTGTAATATATTTCTTTCATCAATCTTAATATGTCTATTCATCTCTATTAAATCAAGCAACTCTTCCCTTAGATCATTTCTTCTAAACTGAGAGCATATCTTTGCTTTCTGTTTCCTGTGGTCATCCTATAGAAAGTTCTAGAATGTCTTCTTGTGACATTTCTTCAGCTGCATCCTGGGTCATTTGCTACTCCTTCATATGGAAACTCATTAGCTCATCACAAAAGTGCATGCATCAGAATTAACAGTTTCCTGCTCCTTCCCTTGCTGTGCAACTCCAACTGAACTTTTGTATCAACTTCTTGCTGAAGACTCTAAAATATCTTCATGTGGCAAGTGATCAGATGGTTCCCATTCCTCCTGTTTCTCCTTAATTTATGAACTCAATTTTCCATCATGCTGTGACATTACCCGAGTTGGATTTTCTACACTAAATCCTTTGCTTCACAAGTAATCTATAACTTTAGTTTCTATTTCTTCATCTTCTTCATTAATAATCCTCTTTTCTACTTTCTACCTTTGTTGTCTTATTTTTGTACTGTGAAATTTTAGACCAAGAACTGATAAATGAAAAAAACAATCGACCAAAAACCAAACAGTCTCATTAATAAAATTATACTAGTTTTATTTGATAATGTGAATTTTTCCATATCCAGGTGCCTTTGCTTGTATTTCTTTTCAAATATCTTTGGCACTGCCATTTTTTTTTTAATTTCTCCAAGACTTTTGGGTTTCTAACACTAAGATGGGAAGGGACCCCATTCCTAAGTCAAAATATTATTAAAGGTCATGAAATTAGTATTGTTTCAATCTTTGATGTTAGCCAAAAGTGCTCTTCAAAGTATCCACAATGTACCCAGAACTGACTCCTTCTGTAATTCATAATGAGTTACATGTATCAGTAACATATCTAAATACAATTAAAAATTATGTTTCAAGAGACCCATTACTCTTGCTATTATTGTAACTATTTGGGTATCCTTCTTCCACATTGCCCGTGTTTCTGCCTGCAAATCCTGGTATTTTATGACTTTGTGTCTCTCTGTACGTAAGACACTGTAATCAATGGATACAACAATTTCAATGATCAATGCTACTTTTGTCTTCTTTTCTTCGACAACTACATCTGGTTTTCTCGCATCTGTTTTTTGAACTGCTGATAATGGGTGATCCCATGTGATATAAACGTCATAATTTTCTATTCTACTTTGTGGCTCATGTTTCCAATGCTTCTCATCTACTTCAGTATTATAATGTTTGCACAATCCCCAATGCAACAGTCTTGCCACATTATTATGCCTTTCAGTATACAAGCCTTTTGCCATTAGTGCAGCACACCCAGCAACAAGATATATGAAAGTTTCCAATTCTGTTTTACAAAAATTGCATTTGTCTGTTTCTCTGACATGCTCAATGGATTCTGTAAACCAACATGTATGTAGTCCACTATCCTGGGCTGACAATATTAACCTTTCATCTTCTGTGTTAAATTTACATCTCCATAACCATTCTTATGTTAAATCCTGATCCAGGAGTTTTCTGTACTTGTAACTGTATTTATGCATTTTCCACATTTCTTGCTTCTCCTTCACTATATATTATTTCTTTTGTTTTTTGGCACATTCAGTTGCTGCCTGAAATGTATCTACTTCTGGTTTAATTTCCATTCCCACTTGATACCAATATGCTTTTGCTAAACTAAGTAGAGACGTTATGTTAGACTTGTTCTCTTCATGTTTTAAAATTTTCTCTGTTTGGATGTTGTGAGATCAGAAAATATATATGCAGTCCTCTGATTGCAGACCTATCTATACATGTAATCGATTTCAAGGAGGCCCATACCTCCTTCAGAAGGGGAAATACATAGTATTAGTATACACTGATTTTTATAAATCATTTAATAAGCATGAAGCATTTTTCTTGTTTTCTTGTCCAATTGATCCAATACCTTTTGGGGCCAGTCAATCACCCCAAAACTGTAAGTTAGAACAGGAAAAACAAATTGATTTTTAGCTTGGACTTTGTTCCTAGATGTCAGTGCCATTTTCAGTGTTAATTTTAGTCTTCTAAAATACTTCTAAGCTTTATTCACATTTCTTCATGTTTTATTGTTGATCCTTCATCAATTCCCAAACATTTATACACTCCCTCGTCCTCAAGTTTTTATATCACATTCTTGTCCTAGACTGATATTTTCTTTGTGCTGCAGCTTTCCTGCTTTAAAGGTTGCTTTTGCACATTTATCAAGACAAAATGACATTCTTATATCATCTGAGAAAGTTTTGACTACTTGCAAGTAGGGCTTTCAGTTCTTCATCTGATAAACTATACAGTTTAAAATTGTTCACAAAGAGAAGATGAGAAGTCTTTACACTGTTGTTTCCTGGGAGCCAAATTGTAGCCATGACCTAATCAATTGAGTAGACAGCTTAATGGGTTAAGGACAAGACAATGAAAATTTTCCCAGGGGAAAAAACGCTTGGCCATCAAAGTGAGCATCACAAAAATAACAAAATTAAAAAAAACACCCAACTCTGAGATCATACTACAGTGGGGAAAAGGGAAAATTCCTGATGATGGTCTACTGTTTCTTTTCCCTGTGAAAATTTTCACTTGGATGCACATTTGATGGACCTAAACTTCGACTCCTTAACTGCAAAGTGGTTTGCCACTGTTTCATGGTCACTGTAATGTAACTGATCAATGTAAGGTATATCTTATACAGTTGTAAGCACTCTTTTATCCATGAATGTGGGATGCTGTCAAATGATTTTTTATAGTCTACCCATGGCAAACTTGGATTCTTCGTCTTTTTACAATTTTCCATTATGATTTTATTTAACAAATGATTGCTTTTATCATATGACTTTCTTTTGTTACCCTTTTGTTCTACTGCCATGATTGAGTTTTCAGCATCAGTTTCAGTGTATAGTTTATACATTGTTGGAAGGCAAGCTATTGGTCTATAGTTTTTAGTATATCTTGCAGGTTCACTCTTGAGGAGGTGTATAATTTTTCCTTTTGTTAACCAGGTTGACGTTGGTTTGGGGTTTGCATATAAATAGTGCTTACTCATGGTTACATCTTCATGTAAAGATGTTAATACTTTAAGCCAGAAGTTAGGTACTGCATCTCGGCCTGGGATTTTCCAGTTAGGACCTTTTCTTAATTTTGTTTCAGTTTCTCTGGCCATTACTTCATCCCATTTCATATCCTGCACATTTGAACTTCTTATTCTTTTGTTTACTTCTATACATTCAGCATCTTTATTTTTCACAGGATCTTCATAGATATGTCTACAAAATATGTCTATTTCTTCTTTTTTTTTGGTGGTGTTTCTATTCCTCTTGCCTTCTTTCCCAGTTCTCTATAAAACTTTTTTGGGTCATCAATACATTGCATATTTTG
The DNA here is from genome assembly GCF_019279795.1 of Protopterus annectens. Classification (NCBI taxonomy): domain Eukaryota; kingdom Metazoa; phylum Chordata; order Ceratodontiformes; family Protopteridae; genus Protopterus; species Protopterus annectens. Next base: position 773,460,588 of record NC_056750.1, read on the forward strand.
TATGTTTCCTTTATATTTATCTACATACCTTCTAAGTATTTCTGCCTGTGTTAATACATTTAGGTATTATTTGCAATAATATACAACAGACCTTGGTCTGTTCTGATACTGCTTATTGCTTTTATCATATCTGTCTTTCTGAGTATTATGTTGATCTGCTGCCTCTTCTGTACTCTTCTAACCATGATACTTCTTGTCTTAATTGTTTTATATGTTCACAGGTGTTTACTAGGTTAACAACCACAAGGTCCTTTTTAAGCCTAGCCATGCATCCCAAATCTCTGACAATTTCTGATACCCTTGAATTGTGCAAGCATGGGCCTGGGAGATGAACCATTTCCAGATTACCTGTGTCCATTAGAAACACAGGTGCCAAACCAGGGATGAATTTCTGGTTTCCCGTCCAAGTTGCACTTGAATTGGGTTAGGAAGGAACTCTGTGATACCTAACTATCTCTCCAGCAGGTCCTATTTATATCACAGGCAAGGTTTAAGTCTTTAGAATGGGTAATTCTGGTGCTGTTTGTTTGTAGATATGCAGGAGGTCCATTAGAGTGGGGTCTGACAATTCCCTGTATGCAAGGCATTGATCTCCCCTCAAAAGCCTCTAGGAGATGAAATACAGGGATAGGGCCTTGAGACAGTCTGCATAGGACAGTTTACTTATACCCTGTATTAATTTAGTCAGGAACCTCTGTGGATGTTCCAACTGTTGGATATGCCTGGTTAGGTACATAACAAATGGGGCACTGTACTCAGTGATAGGTCTGATGAATGCTGAATTCAGTGGAACAATGACTTCCTTGGACTTAGATGCCATACCTTTGTTTATAAGCTGCGTAACATAGAATGACTTCCTCACCACTGTAGACACGTGATGGTCAAAGGCTAGATTACTATGTGTGTCCCTAAGTCCCTGACTACTGGGTCAACTCTAAGGGGTGTGTTGTCAATATGATAGTTACCAGGGATGGATGACTTCCCAAAGTATACTATTATGCATTTCCTGGCATTTAGTTTTAGTCCATGGCTCTGACACTGTTTGTGTCAGCCCCTCCTGGAAAAAAAAGAAGTTATGTACTTACCATAACGTTCCATGTTTGTAGTCCATCTCACCTATATTTTGCTGGATGGGTTTGGAGCCAATATTCGGCTCCGACTCGGCCGATACTAAAGCTCAAGAGCTTTAACTGGCTCGAGGCAAGCCCCTATCCCATGGTGCCTCACGGCAATTCCCCAGATCTAGTTTGCAAGAAAGCAATAAATACCTATCAGGCAAGAATAAGAAAGAAGCTGTATAAATACAGCAAAGGATTAGAAATATAATCCATTCCAGGTGGACAATAAATACAAATGTCAGGCAGCACCAAAAAGGGGTCCACTAGATCCCCCAGAAACAGGAAGGGGGTTGGAGGAAGGGATGCAAGAAAAGAGGCGAGATGAACTACAAACATGGAACATTATGGTAAGTACATAACTTCTTTATGTTAGGTAGTCCTATCACGCCATAATTCTTGCTGGATGGGACAGCATCCCTAGCACCTTTATCCCAGGTGGCTCAAGCGAAAACTCTTCAGCACAGTGGACCCAAAGGATGATCCTGGGAGGCCAAATCCAATTTGTAATGAATGACAAACGTATGTGGTATTGCCCAAGTAGATGCTGCACAAATAGTATAAATTAGGAGTATAGATTTAAAGGCACATGAAGTAGCTACAGCCCTAGTAGAGAGACCTTTAGCTTTTACAGGTAATTATCTACCAGCTTGTTGAAGCAAAGGATATGTTAAATGTATTTAAGTTGAATTGTGTGATTTAATAGTAACTGATGTAACTCTTTTTTGCTACATAGTTACATAATGCACTATTGAATGGCATGAATATTGTAGCTACTTGTTTCTTTAAAGCTAAGTTGTGTCTCTAAAGCTAAATGTGTTTGGTAACCTGACTTTAGTATGACAAGCTCTTTGCAGGGCTGTTCATTAGAGTGAAAATTGAGAGCCTTCTGTATATTTTTTGAGAAGCAGGATATTCAACAATCAACATTCTTTGACTCTCAGTCATAAGGCACTGTTGCAGTAAAATGCTAATGTGTTATAATGATTTATGCTATATGTAAAGATATGTAAAGATTTTACTAACATAGTTTAGGGTTTCCTCGGGTAGTCTAATGTTGTTTAAGCTACACAGCTGCTTCTGACTGCCTCTGAAATCAAGCTCTCTCTCTATCCCTCCCAGGTCTTCCCCTGCACAGCGTGAGGCAGAAAAGAACTTCGCCCTTTTCGAGCGACTACTCTACTATTGCCCACAACCTGTAAAAACAAAACAGGTCATTATCTGGTCACTTTAGTATAGACTTTAAAGTAAAGTATTATTTAAAGGTCCTCAGCACAAATCTCCCTAGGCTTACCCAAACAAAGAATCCAAGCTTGTTTGCATATATTCCACTTAAACTACAGAACACACTCTAAAACTAAGGCAAACAGCTATAAAATTTTAAATACAAGTTCCCAAAGCATAGGAATTGAACCTGATGTTTGTTTAGATGAGATTACTCACCTGCAAGTTAATTATTCAGGAGTTACATCTTGAAACCTGGGCTCTAGTGGCTTAGTGTAAACCCCGCTCTGCCCCCTATTCCCACCCGCCCCCAGTACTTGTACTTTTATAACCTCAAACCACTCCCCCTACTGTCCACTAACTTCCTGTACCTCACTACCGCCCTCTAAGATCAAACGGAATATGACACCACCCAGGAAGCTTATCATACTAACTCTTTTTCCCCTCCTACTTGTCCCTTACCTAGCTACCCTATATGAAGCCTGGTCTTACATAGGCTTCCACCACCCAGGCTACCAAACCAACCCCTCCCCCATAATTAACAACAGAGGCCATGACTCAACTCCCTACTCACCCTCCTTGTTAGAACTCGAACGCTATGTAATTATCAAACCTACCAATATTAGGCCAAATGATAAACATTACTACAAACTTCTACTCAGAGCCCTCAGATTCATTACCACTCAATCACAGACTAGCCACAGATGGTGATATCCACCCCAACCCTAGCCCTTCCCCTCCACTCAATTCTAATTCCACCCTATCCTCCCCTCCACTTCTCAATCTAAACTCTAGACCCTTTAACTCTCTTCTGACCTGTCATCTAAACATCAGAAGTGCAAACAATAAGATTCACAACCTACATGCCCTTTTAGCTACTTGTTCCCCAGACCTACTATGTCTCACAGAAACCTGGCTTAAACCAAGTACGAAAGACACACAGATAATCCCACCAGGGTATGATATACTAAGAGCAGACCGAATAACTCAGAAGGTGGTGGTGTAGCCATACTCTACAAAAATACATTACAAATCTCCCTTGCCTCTCCACAACCCTCCTAACAAACAATGCCGAAATTCTACTTGTAAAACTTCAACCAAACAAACATAAAAGCATAAATATAGCATGTATTTACATCCCCCCAGGCAACAATAGTAACAAAACCTTAGAGGACTTTCTCCACTGGTTAACTCAAACTCACCCCCAGGAATCCATAGTGTTAGGTGACTTCAACATCAATTGGAATTCCTTCTCATCTAGCTCCCCATCTAGCAGCATAAATCTACATGGCTTTTCTCAGCTCATATCCACTCCTACCAGACTAGGTAAACCCCAAAACAAAGACAGCATCCTGGACTGGATCCTTACTAATAAAGATCCTGACCAGTACTCAGCAAGTACTCACCCAGAGGACATGAGTGATCACTTACTCACCTATGTTATCAAATTCAAGAAAATCACCCCCCTTCTTACAACCAGAAAAAAAATCAGGAACAATAATAAATTCAACGCCTCCATTTTTCAAACTGAACTTAAAGCCCACAACTGGACAATACTCAAGTCTCTTCCTCTTGAAGAGGCAGTTATCTACTTCAACACCACCTTCCTCGAGATTCTAGATTCCCATGCTCCAATACGGTCCATTAGAACTAAAACCAAACCGCACCATGGCTCTCTAAGGAAACAAAATCCAAAATCCTATCTAGAAGCAAGATGTGGGTCACATGGCGTACCTCTAAAGATCCACACTCCCACCAAACCTTCCTGCAACTTAGAAATTAAACTAAAAGAATGATCTTAAATGATAAAAAAACTTCTTCCTCCACCTCCAACACAAACACCTTAATAATCCACAAAAATTCTGGGCAGGCTTAAACAAGCTCCTGCACCCAGGCCAGGCAACCACCCCCACTCCAACAACTTGCAAACAACAGTGCCCTGTAAACATTGCTAACACATTCAATAGTTTCTTCACAGAAACTATACAATCCCTGGCCACACAATTCAAACAAACAACCAGCCCACTCCACTACCCATGCCAGCAGAATACTACAACTACATCAGATCATCTATTTACCTTCGATCCAGTACCCATATCCTCTATAACATCTCTTCTTAAAAAACTAAAATCCACTAAGCTAGCAGCTGACCTTCTCCTAGCTGAGTTTCTGCAAAAAGCAGCTGAGGCCATTTCCTATCCCGTCTCCATAATCATAAACCGTACCTTGTCAGAAGCCTTCATCCCCTCCATATGGAAAATGTCCCACATTATTCCTCTCCATAAAGACGGTAGCTCACTAGAGCTAACCAACTATAGACCTATAGCTATACTCTCACCCCTGGCCAAAATTATGGAAAAGTGTGTCAACAAACAACTGATGGAACACCTCACCAAAAATAAAATTCTAGCCAACTCCCAACATGGCTTCAGGCCAAATCACAGTACCACATCAGCCCTACTATCCTTTTCTAATACCATCAACAACTTCAGAAACAATAATAAACTATTATCTGCTCTTTTCTTAGACCTCTCTAAGGCCTTTGATATGGTGAACCACATTCAACTCCTCCATACATTAAAAAAACTATCACTCAGCAATTCCACGCTGAAATGGTTCCAATCCTACCTGTCCAATAGGCAACAGGCTGTTCTATGGCAGGACAAATTATCCACATGCCTACCTGTTACACTTGGAGTTCCCCAAGGATCTATTCTTGGCCCTCTTCTCTTCACCATCTTTGTTAATGACCTGCCCACAATCACCCCCCATGCCACATGCATTCAATATGCAGATGATTCGACTATCATCAGCACTGCCTCCAACCTGGCAGACCTCACTGCTTCAACCCAAGACACCTTCAACCTAATAGAAAAATGGTTCTCAAATCGTCAACTAGTTCTCAACCCCAACAAAACAAAACTACTTACTTTCTCACCCACTAACAAGTCTCTTCCCCCCACCTTCTCTATTACATCCTCCAATGGAATCACTATATCACCAGAAGCTTGCACAAAGCTATTAGGTGTTACCATTGATAACTCCCTTAAATTTGACACCCATTTCAATCTAACCATCAAAACCGTCAATAAAAAGCTTGGCTCTCTCTATAAAGTAAAACACTTTCTCACTCCTCACGCTAAAATTACAATTGCCAGCACACACCTACTATCAACTCTTTTCTATGCCTCCCCCCTTTTTACAAACCTAAACAAGACAACCCTTAACAAACTTGCTTCTCGTTACAATCACATAGCTAGATTTGCCACAAATTCCACCTTTAGAACACACCACTGCACTAACTTGAAGCAACTAGGGTGGTTAGAGTTTTCCAGCCAACTCCATTTCAACCAACTCAAAATGGCTCACCAGATACTGTATCACCCAGAGAAAACACCAGCTCTGAAAAACATCATTCACCCCTATATTAACCTGCAATCTTTACGCTCCTCCAATAAGATCTTAGCTCAAACTACCAAAGCCAATAATTCTGCTGGGGATTCTCTATTCTCAAACTTTGTAGGTAAAATGTGGAACTCCTACCACCATGCTCACCTCAGAACCTTCACTCCTACAATTCAAAAAAAAGCTTAAACCCCATCTCAATACTCTCTGGCAATGTCCCTGTTCCAAACCTGATTAACCACTATCATTTACCCTTCTCTTACCTCACTATCCTTAACCGCTTTTTAACAAGGCGCCTCGCCTTTGTAACTGACCTATGTTTTTTTTTATATGCTGCTGTTATTTTTTTCCCAAGATGTGATGTATCTTTATATTGTATTTAGAACTCAACTATCTTTCTTTTTTGCATTAACAATGTTCATATGTCTGTTATGTACCTGGAGCTTTTCTCCCCGGGCCTCCGCTGAAAATGGACATGTATCCAGTCGGACTCTCCCGGTTAACAAATGTAAAATAAAATAAATAAATAAATAAATAAATGCAATCCAAAAGCCATTTCGAAAGCGTAATTTTAGAAACGGGCAAGCCTTTCCTTTTGTCAGAAAATGAAACAAAAAGTTGATCAGATTTCCTGAATTCTTTAGTCCTGTGTATTTAAAACCTGAGTATCCTGTGGACATCTAGCTGGTGTAGTCCATACTCTGATTTATTACAGTGATTTGGAAAAAAACACAGGTAGCTCAATGGTAGTATTCAGGTTGTGCTCTGAGCATACCTTAGGAAGAAACGAAGGGTTTGTCCTGAGAGAGACTCTATCCTTGTGAAAGATAATGTAAGGAGGTCGAATAGTTAGAGCTTGTAGTTCTGAAACTCTCCTAGCAGATGTTATAGCTACCAAGAACAAGATTTTCCATGATAACAATTTTAAGTCTGACGACGAGGATGGCTCAAAGGGTGCAGACATGAAAGATGAGAGGACTGAGTTTAAGTCCCAGAGTTCTAATGGTTGTTTTATTGGGTGCCTCAGAAGAAGAACTCCTTTTAAGAAAATTTTTTTGCATGATTGGATTTCCCATGAAACCAAAATGGAAATTGGAAATGGCAGCTAATTGAACTCTAACTGTAGCGGCTGCCGCTCCTTCATAAAAAATTATCGTTAGGAAAGATAAAATGGATTCTAAAGGAGCCATACATGGATCTAAACCCCGATTCGTAGTCCAAAGGGAAAACCTTTTCCATTTGCTAGAATATAGTTTCCGAGTGGAAGGTTTATAGGATGAAATTAGGATGTGTTTGACCGCTGGGGATAAGGGAATACACCTGGCTATACATGGAATTGGAGCAGCCATGCTGTCAATTTGAGGGTGTGGATGGAGGGATGGAACTGTTCCGATTGATGAATCAGATCATCTGGAGATGGGTCCAGAATCCATGGCTCCTCCAAGAGGTAGGGCTACAGGAAAGGAAACCAAACTTGTCAAGGCTAGTAAGGAACAATGAGGATCAAGGAACTCCTCAACGGTCTTGCTTTCTGTAATACTTTGGGGATGAGTGGAAAAGGAGGAAAGGCATAAAGAAGTCCCGGGGGCCAATCGTGAACTAGAGCATCCCTGGGTGACATCCCCGGATGGGGAATGAGGGCAAAGTAGCTTCTGCATTTGGTGTTCAGGTGAGTGGCAAATAGATCACAGCAAGGCTGGTCCCATTTTTGAAAGATCTCTTTCGCAACCATTGGATTCAGGGACCACTTGTGAGGCATCAGAATTGCTCAGCTGAGTTTGTCCACTATTACGTTGGATTTCCCTGGGATATGCATTGCTATCAGGAAGCGTTGAGTGTCCATCACCCATTTCCAAACTCTTACAGCCTCTCTGCAAAGCGGGTAAGACTTGGTTCCCCCCTGCTTGTTTATGTACCACATGACAGACGTCTGAATGAATCGCAATTATCCTGGTGGGAAGAGAGCTATGAAGTGCTTGCAACGCATATAGCACCACTCTCATCTCCAGAACACTGATGTGCAAGTGGTTTTCTTGGTTCTGCCAATTACCTTGGACTGTCATTCCTAGATAATATCCCCCCCCCTCATCTGGGAAGCGTCCACGGTCAAAACTGCTTTCTCTTGGGGAGGAACAAGTGGACGACCTAGGACAAGTTGTTTCGTGTGTAACCACCATGTCAGATCCTATTTGCATGCGTTTGTTATTAATATCTGGAAGGTCTTGCATCAACCATCGTGCAAATAGCATCCATTGGAGAATCCTCATATGTAGGCGAGCAAGAGGAACTAATAAAATGGTGGAGGCCATAGTCCCTAGGACTTGAAGGACTATTCTGGCCTGGACTCTTTGTTGGTTTAGTAAGGATCTGACCTGACTGCATAGAGAATCCACTCTTTCCTGTGTCTGTTTCTGAGCCTAGATATACAATATGCTGCGAGGGAGATAAGACTGACTTTTGCAATTTGACAGAGATGCCTAGGCTGGCACACAAGGATAGAGTCTCGTCCCTGGTCCTTATGAGTTGATGCTTGGTGGTAGCAGTGAGGAGCCAGTCATCTAGGTACAGAAACATCTGGAATCCTTGACATCTCAGGTGAGCTGTTACCACTGCTATGCATTTGGTAAACACTCTGGGGGCTGTAGTGTGGACAAAGGGCAATGTTCTGAACTGAAAATGACTGGCTCCCAGTCAGAAGAGTAAGTGTCTCCTGAAGCGCCTGTCCATTTTGATGTGGTAGTACGCATCCTGGAGATCGATTGAGCACATCCAGTTGTCTTTCCAGATAAAGGGAAATATCGACTGCAGAGTGACCATTCGGGACTTTGATTTTCTTACATGCTTGTTGAGCCTGCTGAGATCAAGAATTGATCTCTAGTCCCCTGCCTTTTTTGGAACTAAAAAAAATCGAGAGTAAGTTCCAGATCCTATTTGCTCTGCAGGGACTTCTTGAATTACTCTTTTTTGCAATAACGAGATGAACTCTGACGTTGCATGGTCTAGTTGGATGGGTGGTACATCTGGATGAGACCAGTTTGTTGGGGGTTCGGAAATAAAGGGAATAAGATAACCTCTGGATATTATTGTGTGTACCCAATGATCTTGAGTGATAGCCAGGCGCTTGGGTATAGCGATATACAACCCCCGACTGCCTCCAGAGATGGACAGTCAGGCCAACCCCTTAGGTTCGATGGAAGGGACGATCAGAGAAAGATTCTCTGTCTCCCTGATGTTGTGGACCTCCTCTTCTGCAAGGGCGGCATCTTCCATTATATCCTACCCCTCTGCTTCTGGGGGAGGGTTGACCTTGTGCCTCAGGAAAACCTTTTTTGGATTTGCGGAACCACATTTTCCCTCCTGTATTACCCTTGGGATAGGGTCTGGATGGGAGAGAGAAATGGACTCCAATGGCAGATGAGGTTTTTCCTTCCTGCTCGCACCTAGTCAAAGTCTCTTTCACTTGGGGTCCAAAAAGAGATGAACCATCAAAGGGAACATTAGTGAAGGAAGACTTGAAGGATTCTGTAAAATTACAAAGATGCATCCACGAATGTCTCCTGAGGGATATTCCTGCTGCAGCTGCCCTGCTCGCTCCATCTGCCGCATATGAGATCAGTCTCATGGAGGAGTTAGCTATGGAAGTAAGGGTGGAGAACTGCGCAGAAACCTTGTCCATGGAACCCGGAGCTACTGAACCCTGGAGGGTATTCTCCTAACTCTTTCAGGAGATCCCTCTGAAGATGAGTAAAATGAGTCAGGTAATTCAGCGATCTTAATGTAAATGCTGCTAAAGAAACAGTATGCTTCCCGTACCTATCCATCATCCTGGACTTCTTGTTAGGAAGATGGATATTAGAAGATTTCTTAGATAATTCCTTCTTGGTGGCCGCTGTTACCACCATAGCATCAACTGGAACTCCCTTATTAAGGAAAGACTTGTCTTCAGGTGCTGTCATAAATTTGTTTGGCCTCCTCAGGACGGCTTCCACTGAATCTGGAGAGATCCATGCTTTCTGTGATATTACCCCCAAAAGTTGGTCATAAGGCGGTGTCACCCAAAAAGTGGAAGGTCGGGAGCCAAAGGCCTCAAGATACACTGATTCATCCTCAGTAGAGTTAGAGGTCTTCCAATCAACCCTCAGTTTAAGGATTTCTAGGATGTCAGAGAAGGAGACATCCTCAGAGGGGGATCTAGGGGACCCTTCTGATTCCTCTAAATCAGTGTCTGATGTGACAGACTCAGGGGAGTCGACATGTTTCCTCTTACATAGCCTCTTCTGTGGGAGCACTCCATTGGGATAATCTGGGGAGGTCTCAGAAGAGGGGGCACCTCGGGCCTCTGGTTCCCTACGCTGTGGGGGTGGCAGGGGGGAAGAGGTTGCTGCCTGCTGCTGGAGGGATACAGGTTCCAAAGGAATGGCTTTGGCAGAGGATAAAGCCTTCTCTATAGCTTTGAAAGCCTTTCCTCCCTGCTACAAAGACCTCTGCTCTGAGGGGGTGGATGGTCGACTCCTAGCAATAGGGAATGTCTCCAAAGCAGAAGTGGGAGCCGAGCCAAGGCTCCGAGAGGGAGGGTCAGTTTCAACAAAAACCCAGGGTGACTGTCCCCCTCGGAGTTGACACGAGAGCGTCGGCCCCCTGAACCCTTGGCTCCAGACTGAGCCATCGAGGATAGAGTAACTGGCTCTGAGGAAACAAGTTGAATCCCTGGGAGCCGAAGGATCGAAGACAGAGGAACCTGAGGTAATAGGCTCCGAGAGGGAAGCAGTCGGAGGAGGAACAGTGACCGGTAAGGGGGTCGGCACAGAGACCTTTGGGTCTGGAGGGGGTCAATTTTCTAGCCAGAGCTGGATCCGAAAGCAATCTCTTCACCACCCTCTCGATGTCCTCTGATAGGGTCCTGGAGGATCTGGTGGAGACAGAAGGAGACCTCCTTCTCTCCAAAATAGGAGATCTCAATGTAGTAGATACAGTCTCAATGTCGGGCAAAATCTTCTGTACAGAAGACTTTCTCGGAACCGATGAAATCAATGGCATTGAAGATGAAGCAGAGTCGGAACCCGAACTCATTGGTTCCAGCACTTTAGCCTTTTTGGTTGGCTCCGAAGCCGGGGCCGATGATTTTCTCTTTGAAGATTTTGGAGCTGCCTAACCAATTTCCAGCTGTTCCTGGAATGAACTGGTCATGAGACCCCTGTCAATGAGTTTTCTCTTTCTTTCATTCAAAATTCTTGCACTAAAAGCGTGACAGAAGGTGCAGGGTTCCTGTAAATGGGCTTCGCCAAGACAATATACACAACTGGTGTGGCTTTCTGAGAGAGACATTTTCTGTGCACACCTATCACATTTTTTGAAGCCGAAAGGGCGATGATCCTTGTGATCCTTATCTTTATCTTTAGACATTCTTAAACACTAAGACAAAAGATAATGACAGTATTAACAGCAATAAAGTTGAAGAAAAGTTTTTTTTTTTTTTTTAACCGTCATACGGCCCTCTAACTTAAACGGGCCGTACAGTCCTAAGGGGGGAATAGGAAGTGAAAACTTTCAAACAAACAGTCGCACAAGAGAGAAGAAACTCTCAATACATATATCAGGTAGAAAGGACTAAATATAGTATAAAATCATTTTACTTAGCCAACGAGCCAATAAGACACAACCTCAAAGCTTTTGCGGCAAACGAGATCTGGGGAATTGCCGGGATTCACCATGTGATAGGGGCTAGTCTCGAGCCAGTAAAAGCTCTCAAGTTTTAGTATCACCCAAGTCGGAGCTGAATATCGGCTCCAAACCCATCCAGCAGGAATTACGGCGAGATAGGACTACATAACATCATTTGTGTCAGTGTGGGATTCAATGACAGCTCCTAATTTGCAACCTTCTGCACATTTAGTCAGCGAGAGACCACTGACATTGGCCTTGACTTCTGAGAAGTAAATGCCAAAAAGGAGGGGTCCAATGACTGATCCCTGAGGGACTCCACTTATGACTGGCCTCATTGTAGAAGTGGACTCCCCAATTCTACGTCCTTAGTTCTGTCTGTGAGCCATTTGGCTATCCATCCGGTGACATATGGGTTTGTACCTAACCTCCTGATTTTGTGAACAATGCCCAAGTGGGGTATTGTGTCAAATGCCTTGGCCAGGTCAAGGTAGGTGGTGTGAACGATTTTGACTTAATCCATTTATAGTTTTCTCTATTTGATACTTCCATGATGGCATTTGATTGCTCTGTTTCCATTCCCTTATTACCCTGTAGTTTAGTGATAAGACTTTAGCTGTCATTAATTTATCTGCACAGTAATATATCCTATTTACTTATGTTATATCACATGAATTTCTATGAACAGTCTTGATTACTGCACTCACTTGTTTTATCAGGCTTCAAACATTTTGGGTCTTATTGACTTTCTGTAGTCTATTTCTTTCATTGTTCTTAATTTGCTTATCCGTTGCTATTAAATTAATTCTTCCCTTAGATCATTTTCTTCTAAACTAAGGGCACATTCTTTGTTCTCCATTTCTTACAGACATTCTAAAGAAAGTTTAAAAAAATCTTCCTGTGTCATATTCTCTTCAACTTCATCTGTGTCATCTGTTGCTCTCTCATTTGGGAACTCACTGACCTATCATTCCACAATATTGACCGTTTTAGAGTTGCCATAGTTTCCTGTTCCTTCCCTTGCTGTGCAACTCCAACTGAACTTTGGTACTGGTTTCCTACCTAAGGCTCCAAAGCATCTTCATGTGACAACTGATCAGATGCTTCCCACTCCACTGGTTTCTCCTTAATTTGGGGATTCATTATTCTATCACGCTGTGATGTTATCAGTTAGGTTTTATATACAAAATCCTTCACTTCACAGGTAATCCATAACTTCAGTTTCTATTTTTTCAACTTCTCCATTACTAATCCTCTTTTCTACTTTCCCCTTTGTTTTCTTATTCTTTGTATTGTAAAGTTTTCCATATCTGTATATTTTCTTTATTTTCAAGTAACGTTTTCTGTATTTTCTTTATTTTCAAGTAAGGGTGTGTGCGTTGCTGAGATGGAATTGCTCTTCTTTTGTTTTGTTTTGTTATTGCTGCCAAGGTGTGTGTGTATGTGTGTAAAATGCCCCAGTTAACTATACCTGTTGGTTAGTGTTACTTGTTACTCAGGCTCAAGCCCTGTACCTTATGTACAAGAAAAAACAGCTTGAAATCTGTACCCATACCACCACTTGTGATTCAAGGAGACGAGTCCAAAGCTTTCAACTGTCCAAATTTGCACAGAATGTCTGGAATAGTTGTCTCATACTTTTGGACTGTTCCTCTTAAAATTTGTGGTTTTCTGGCAAATCAGTGAGAACTGAATTCACTAAATAATGATAGCCATTTAAATTTCAGTCTTCCTATCGTTCAGGAAATGTATGGTAACAAAGCATTTTATTCTAGCAACTTTCTAAGATTATAGAAGCAATGTTTAAATGTGTCCCTGATTTAGGGCCTTTGTCCCCCTCCCCAATAAATTTTGGCTTTTTCCAGATTTCTTGTGCTGCAGAGTTGAGAAATATAGGTGAGTGTCAAGCGCATTTTACAAGGATCTGAGAGCTTGAGGGGAAGAGAAGTTTAGTGCTGCTTATGCCAAGTCTGTTTACATTGCTAGTAGCACAACAGGTAGTATAACTGGTTTTGATGCAGAAAGCTGTGGGTTCTACTCCCACAGTATGTAGATGGATTGTTTATACAGTACTGTGCTATACTTTAAAAGGGGTTGATGCTGCAGTCCTGAGAATGTCCTCCTTTGGAGCAGATACCTAGCAACTATGAAATTGTTGTCAGTTTGCCATCCATTCCCTACTGCAATATTACTAGCTTATTATTTTTTAATGTAACATAGGCAGTTTATTCTTCAAGGGCAACAGGCACTTTCTTTGTAGATGAAACAATAACGTATAAAGTCGTTTGCTGGCAGCAACCTCTTCATTAGTTGCAGATCTCCTTAATGTGGAATTATTTAGATGGATTTTACTTCTGCAGAGATTATGCATATTTACTGATATTGGAAGATTGTAATGACAGAAGTTTGAGTAGACTTTTATGATGGAAATGTTCTGAATTGGGCAGTTTTGTCATTATTGGTTCATACATTTTGTTTCATTGTTTATTAAAAAATGTTTAAAACTACAAATTTAAGGCACATTCTAACAAGTGGTGCTGTATTATACAAGGGATATAATTTAATGCAATCAGGAAGGTGAATCAAAGAATAAATATATGTATGAATGGCCCTAAAAATGTGTTCAAGGAGCCTATGGTTTGAAAACAGCATAAAGGTAAACAATCTTCCACTGGCTAGATGCATTTTCTATGAATGTCGGTTTTCATGCCATTTCAATGAATGTGACTTTCAAGGGCAAAGAAGTTTACTGCTCATGCTAAGTCTGTTTTCACTGTGAGATTGTATTGTTTGTTTAGCAAATGGCTATCAGTGTTTGTGCTATTTTATTTCAATATCTGTAATCATTGTAGAAGCAAATAAGAGAACAGTATGCACACTGATAGATTTGAACAGTGTGTATGGTAACTGGTGAGAAATAGCCAAATAATGGAGCACTGGGATGGCTGAGGATTGGGCTGCTCTGGGGGGCATGGTCTATTACCCTGCCTAGGGCTCTATTTGACCATGATCTGGCTCTGGTATTTAAAGTAAGAAATACATACACAAAGGTAGTTGCAGATTAACTACATTACAAGGTATCTTTTTCTTCCTATGCATTTAAATAATTTAAGGAAATAACTGGAGTGGCTTTCTTGGGGAGTGACCTACCCCTCGGCATGGCTCAAATAAGGGTGTTTCATGAGTATGGTGTGGGTGGGGCTTAAGGGGATCAGGGCCAGTGCTAGCATTTTGGGGGCCCCCAGCAAGTTTCAAGTTAGGGGCCCTACCTAGGAGAATGTAAAGTGTGACCATGTTGCCATCATGCCCCCTTCCCTCTCAAGCTTATCCAGCACCATTTAACCATCACTGTATAGTGTTACTATATTCAGACCATTAAAAAGACTTGGAAGTGCCAAGGTGCACACACTGACCGGTATTTAGTTTTAGTACCAGTGTTACACTATGACAAACCCCTGTACCACAGCAAGGTAGCCACTCACAGAGATGCACACACACACTGACTGGAATTTAGTAACAATGCTGTTACATTGCAACAAGCCTCTGTACCACGTCAAGGTAGCCAGTCCCACAGAGGTACACAAAGACATCCATCACAGAGTCCCTCACACAGGACAGGACAGAGACACAAGACAGACAGCTACACAGATTCTCGCAAACAGGACATAGACACCCACACATGATGAAGACAACACTACAGCAAGACCAAACATCAGCACCCACACAGACTCCCACATAACATACACCTACACAAGATAAAGACAACATTTTATCAAGACTAAGCAGACATCCACACAGACTCGCTCATACAGGACAGACATCTACATAGACTCTTGCACATAAAGACAGCATTAGAGCAAGACTGAAAAGAGACATATTCTCTTACAGAGGACACCAGGACAAAACTACAGTGAAACTGAACAGATGCCCCCACAAAATGAAGGCAGCACTGCAGGACAGAACTGAGACTGCCTAATGTTCAATGACAATCCTCTACTCCCAGTCCACACAAACTCAACATGTGAGAGCTGCAACTATATTAAGAACCTTGAATGCATGCTCTGTCACACACCAGTCAGTACATATGACAATGAGCAGGTTATTAGCATGCACACCTCATCTCCTACTTCATCCAAACCCACATCACACATACCTACATATGTGGAGGTTCTCATCAGAAACATACCTAAACACCAGAGACCTCACAAACACAAGCACGCTACACATAATACTTCCTCTACAGAACAGAATATGAAAAATAGCTCACGCACCAGTATCTCACCTTACAAGCCCTTAAGGCAAAACACAAAACCATACATATTAGTCCTAGGTGATTCCATTGTGAGTTACACAGATGTTCCTCTCACCAGGCTGGATAAGGAAAAGGTCACGGTCAGCTGTCTGTCAAGTGCCAGGATCCACCATATCATACACGCACTCAAGAGTCTCAACAAGTAGTGTTATGACTCCATCATAGTCCATGTTGGTGTGAATGAATTGAGATGTAATTCTGGACTATATGAAAAGAGAAATGACTGAGCTCTCAGACTATGTCTCAGGCAGGTACATCCCTAGATTTAAGCAACATTTTCCCTTCACCTAGGATGATGCCTCAATACAAACAGAAAATTAATGACTTCAGTAATGGGCTTAGTTTCTGGTGTCAGCCTGGGATGGCATGATCGACAGACCTCGATGCTTTGCCAGAGATGGTCTTCATCTGTCACCCCTGAGATTTCGGCTACTGGCTAAGGCTCTTGCCACCCCCATAGTGCCTTTTTAAGGCAGTGTCTCAAGGACAAAATTTCAGATGTAAAAACTCCATCTAAAAATAACCTCAAGGTTATATTGCTAAGTGCTAGGAGACAACATGAAACTACATTCACTGGAAGCAGTTCTCACCTTGGTGGACGCAGGCATTTGTCTAGTCATGGAGACCTGGTTCAAGGCTGAGGAAAGCACCCCAGCCATACCAGATTGCACTTCCTTCCACACATTGTTGGATTCCAGTAGGTATTTTCCAGGCAGACAGCTGACCAGAGTAAAATTTACACATTCTTAAAATCAGGCAAAGAAATCACAAAGTAATCCTTTTAGCCTTAAGTTGCCCACAGGATACTGTACAACTACCAAATTATAGGCTAGTTACTATTCTTCCTCCCCTCTCAAAAATCTTAGAAAAAAGTGTTGGCACTCAACTGCTGCAATGCCTCACAGATAACAATATTGTCTTTCCTACTCAACATGGATTTAGACTAAATCACAGCTGAGCAATTTTCCTATTGGACTTTGTCAGTAATACTTACTGTAATAGATACAATGGTAAAATGCTTTTCTCACTATTCTTGGATCTATTGAATGCTTTTGACACTATCTGAAATGATAGCCTGCTCCAAAAATTAAGAGTGTAGCCTTCAAAGGTTCAAAAGATATTTAGCCAACAGACACCAAACTGTAAAGTGGCAATCAAGTCTAACTTCCTCCATTCCCTTCTTTTACGGTTGGGGTACCTCAATGATGCATCTTATTTTCTGTATTGTGCAGTTTTCCATAACTGGGTGCCTTTGCCTGTATTTCACCTCAAATATCTTATAGCTGCTTTTTTGTATTAATTAAGTTGCCTTGTTTAATATATTTTTAAATTTCCTCCACAAAGCCTCGGTGCATGCTTCCCTCATTCAGCATCCAGGTAAATCAATTTGCATCACTGTGGCTAACAATCTGTATAAACTCCCAATTACCCAAAATTCCTTCTCTTTCATTGAAGCTTGGCTAGACAGCTCTGAACTTCTGCTAAATCCTAAAAAATGCTTATCTATACTACCTTTTTAAGTACCATAGCATTCTGACCCCCCTCCATCCTTGCCTTTTTCCACATTTTCCATGCCCCTTACATACGTCAGTGGATGCTTCTCTATACCACTACATCTCATGTATACAGCAATCTGCACTTCAAAATTAGTTCCTCAAGCAAGGCACATTTCAAAGTTTGTACTGACAATCTAAAGACCTCTGCAGCCCCTGAAATCATTTATATACTACACTATAACCACATCTCCTGCTGACCTTATATAAAACAAGGAAATTAGATTTAACCATTTTAATCTATCATAATACTTTATATTTCCAAATTGTTAAACTCTTTTGGTGAATTATCTCTGAACCGGCCCTATTTTATGAATATGAATCTCCTACAAAAGTGCCACATCAAGACTTCATGTTTTAGGCTTGGCCTGACCAAACTGATAAACAATTCTTTCATTATATTCATATTCATTATAATTATATTCTTTCCTATCTCTAATCTTAATTCACTACCAGTAATTTTATTGATAGATAAAATGCTTTAGTGTGGTTCTTAAAAGTCAACTTCTGATCGACAAGCGTGCCTAACAGGCAGAAAAGTCCCAGAATCGTTCCATGTAATAAAAAAAAAAAAAAAAAAAAAAACTTATTTCCTTGTCTGCTGCAGCCAATCAAGTCCCTTGCTTCACTAAAGTGGACCTGATTGAGGGAAGCTTATGGACAAGTTAATAACAAAAAAAAAAAAAAAAAAAAATGGAAAAAAGTTTGCGATCGCGCGATGACATCATGTAGCCGTGCGGACATCTACAAAGTGCAGAGGAAGGAGGGATGAATGATGGAGAAGGAGAAACCTGTGGCTGCTGCATGGGGGCCCTCTTTCATGGGCAGATGATCAGGGGCTCCCCACGGCCACTGGTGCCTAACACTGGCTATGAAGGGGTGCCAGAGCACTACTTCTCCTAGGGCACCAGTTCAGCTAAGGCCGGCCCTGCCTTTGCTGGCATTTTTCTTCAAATATCTTTGGTGCTGCTTTTTTATATTGATTAATTATGTTTTCTCCTTTGCATAAATATTGCACTATATTAAATCTCTTTCTTTGCCAAGTCCATATTTCTTATTCAGATATCTCTCTCTACTCATAATTCTCCTAACTTGGCGAACTCGTAGTTCCATCATACTGTGGCATAACCTGTGGTAGACTCTCTACACTAAATCCTTCACTTCATAGGTATTCCATAAATTTAGTTTCTATTTTTTTACTTCTATTCCACTAATCTGTTCTACATTCTCCCTTTGTGATCTTATTTTTTGTATTGTGCAGTTTTCCATAACTGGGTGCCTTTGCCTGTATTTCACCTCAAATATCTTATAGCTGCTTTTTTGCATTAATTAAGTTGCCTTTCTCCTTTGCATAAATATTGCACCATATCAGATCTCTTCTTCCTTCCCTTGTACATATTTCATTTTTATACCTTTCAAAAATCTCTAGAGTTAGTTTTTTTTATATTTTTGCACTTTCTCAGTTGCTTCTTTTTCCAAACAGCCAAAGGTTTCTTGGTCTATAATGTTTTTCATGAAATTGTTGTATTAATGAACACAAATTTGCCAGCAATGTGGGGGGACTGGTGATGACCAAGATAGCTTAGTAGCTGGATGCCTGCATTTGCTGCCTGGAGCATCTCCTTATGAAATGCTGATACAGTAGTTTTGCCAGTTGGCCCCATCCATTGGGTCACCAGAAGCAGCACCTGGGCTTGATGTCGGCCATGGTGGTGACCGACATCGAGGCAGATTATGCCTCTTGACCAGTCAGGCAAGTCCAATGTACCCTTCCCCATCATGGTGTTCCCCTTCCTTGTTTGCAGTCCAATGCTAATATCATCATAGAGAGGCACTGCCTCTGGTGGCCCAGTGGATGAGGTCAACTGGTCATTTTGTCCACCATCTGTCAGTCTGTCTCTCTCACCGTTTCCCTCTTGAAGTAGAACCTCTCCTGTCAGTCTCTATCTGAGTTATAGCACCTGCACCACAATAAATATGCTGCTCTTCCCTACACCACCTATCTTCCCTTCAGCTTGGTGTGTCTTTTCCCATTTCTGACTTTACTATCTACCCCTTTCTTCCCCATTTACATAATGACATGACCTGTTACTTTGCTGTGGTAGTCCTATATGAACTGCTGTCGGTGCCCATGCTATAGATATGAGGTACTTTCTCACATGCATAATGTCAGTCATGGCCACTCCAACAGTATGATTATTGTCATTATCATGCCCGTGATGTTTTACAATGCCGCCCTTTCCCAAGCATGATCGCGCTATACAGACCTCATGCAGGCTGAATGACTCATCATCAAGTTGTGTTGCTATAACTCCTCTGTGCAATTAAAGTAGCATGTTGGCATTATAAATCTTTCTGAATAACTCTCAGAATGTCAAGTCAGCATTAGGATATATACACACACACACACACACACACGAGGGGGGTTAACTGTTTCATGTAATATCAAATGCTCAGAAGTGTGAACAAACTAAGAGCGATCATTTTAGAGTTAATCTAAAAATGACTGAAAATTGCACAAAGTAAAACTAATGCATTTGTAGTGAACAAGCCCCCTGTACCTCCCACACCACCCCACTAAATATAAATGCCAGTTTCAATTACCCTGCTGCAACACAACCTCATACAAAAAAACTGCCAGCAACACCATTAACAATAACATTTCCTCATATGAGAGTTCGCTTTTTTACATCACTAAAAAGCATTCACTCAAATGAGTGTCTATTCTTGTTGATTGCAACCATTTAGATATATATATATATATATATAAATATATATATTAGTATTCTGTGCTTAGAATCTCTAATTGTCAGCACTACAAATGTGCAGATAATATATTTTGGCAAAGATGTAAATATATAAATATGCATATATTTTTCCCATATTTTCTATACTTTTTGTATTTTTACAATGTAGAGAAATGAAAACCCTTTTTTCCTTTGTCATTTTTTTCTTGTCTGGAAAAAGTGAAGGGCTTCATTCCTCTCTCTCTCATATCATTTTTTTTCCTACAGTAATTTGTTTCATTTGTGCAAAGTAGTTTTATCTTAATGCTGTTTTAGCCAAGTAAACAAGAGTACAATTTCATCACTGATTATTTTTTGGGTTAATGTACTGATGTGGGTCTAGCCTGATGAAATTTTTAATGTCAAATTTTATCAGGTGAGTATATGTTCCATGGCCTTGCATGTTAGACTTATCGGGCTGATGGGCCTATAATCCCCCAGGTCCAACGTGGGATACCCATATGGAGAGGCATCACCAGTGCTTTGTACCATACCAGAGCAGTAGTTGTACTAGCAAAGGCATTAAAGATTACTAGACTGAGTCACCAAAAAAAAAAAAAAAAACTTCTAATTCATTAATTTGATAACCGTGTACAGGAAGAGGTCATCATAAAGCATTTTCTAAGAACCTGGACACAAAGGAAAGGGTAAATACCACATACAAGAACACAGAGAAGCCAGTCAATCAGTCTGAAGGTGGAAAAAACATTGCACCTGGAGAGAAAACAACTTAGATATAGAAAGAACATACAAACTTCATACAGACAGTGACTAGCTATCAAGACTGAACCACCACAGGGTTAAGGTTATCTCTAAGGTTAGTAGTGAAATTTGAACTATCGCTCAAGTCTAAATTTGTTTTCTTGTTTAGTTTACAGGAGACGAAAGTAAGTACAATACAATATTAAAATTAACAACTGTAACCAGTAGCTGAAATACTAGCCTTCACTTAGTTTTGCAATATTTCCTATTAGTGGTGAAGTTCTTAGTTTATTTTTTTTTTTAGCCTGATGTAGTGTCCTCCAACATTTGGATGTAAGCAAAGGCAATCCAGAAATCTTGTTCCCGTTCATACTGTCTTGTTTTTATTTATGTGGAAAACAAACAGATTTTACATTGGGCAAATAACACTTAGCAACATATGACATTCACGTGACTGACTCGACCTTCTGCTATAACAAACACAGGTCCTATAAATACCGAAGTGTTTGACAGATTACTTACACATCTGGTAAAATGATTAGAGGAAAACCTGTCTAGGGCCAATTAATTCAGCGTGCAGTGCAAGCAGTGATGTAATGTTATCTGTACCCAAACGTGAATTAAGTTTCAGACCCTTCACATTCCGACATAGATGACCTACAGTGGTCTGACTATGAAGAAAATAAAATGAAAGCCAGTGACTCAGAAAAGTGATTTACAGGCACATGTATCATGAAACATAAGAATGAAATGGCTTAAAGTTGAAAATGTCCTGCAACAAAGTTTGAGGAAAGAACAAAATTTGACTTGCAGGGTGAGTGTCGGCTATTTTATTTTGTTTTGTCAGATAACAATGAAGTGGTCATTATGCTATTTATTTTATTTGTTTTTGTTTACCGGGGTGTTGAAGCCCATAGTTATAGGATAACACTTCATATTCCATCTCCAAATAGCCTTATAAACAGTATTCACTTCACCAATGCCACTGTGAGTGGCAATTATTTTTAACATTATTTGCTTATGTACTTATTTTTGTTTGTTTGCTACTTAACTACCTACTTGTCTTGACCCATTTTCAGTGGTGGCTCAGGGAGAAAAATGCAGTACAAGATAAAGATATAATACATAAAATACATATTACATAACAGTAGACTTTAAACAAACAGCTCAACAGTGTTAAAAATTAGATAGTATTGTACCAGTTAAGTATTTGTCAGTGCTGATGGCTGACTGTATTAGTGATGCAATATAGAGCTATAGCAGTGTGTACCTTACAAAACCATGGTGTAATAATTAATTCTGAAGTGTAATTGTCTAACAAAAAGGCCATACAAGTTCCATTTATGCTTAAGTCCAATTGTCTATCATGCTAGGTACTATAAAAAAAAGGCTGCTCTTTCAGTTATGTTCAACATAGCAGTTTGTCTCCTGCTGAATGAATTCAGGCACTGTTCTCATGGGATGTATGCATCACAATGCAGGATACACATTAATAAATATGAAACAAAATGAAGATTCAGAGACATGATGACTTCCTTTTGTGCAATGCTTTATAAAAAAGGTCTCTAAGAGAAATAAACATAGTTCCAGCAATAATTGAGAAAGCAAAACAGTTAAAGATGCAACAGCAGCAGGGCAAAACTCTCATACAACCAAATCTAATACTACAGAGATTGTCAATGACACTTGCACCATGCCATTCCCTACTGCACAGGGTAAAGACCCTACGTGTAAAACTATCTATGGTGAGGCACTTACAGGTAACCTTCCTAAAACACTAAGACCTCCTGCACAGCACTATAAAAAAGGAGTCCCTCAGCCATCACATAAAACTCCATTAAAATACCACCTACACCAAAACAATGGATGAGGGAAGACTGTGCACACAGCTTATCTCAACTTGGGCCAAGGCTTTTGACACAATAGCCTACTTGGGCATTATAGACAAGCTCACTAAATTAGGTATAAATCCTTTTATCACCCACTGGACAGACAAATGGCTCATCGATAGGACCCACAACGTCAAAATAGGTGAGGCCACCTTCACCAAAAGGCCATGTACTACCAGAGACCCTGGGGCTCGGTACTGGGCCAGCTCTTTTTTGGCATCTATTTCTCTGAGGTGGAAGAAAACACTGAAGGTTTATGGCTAAGTTTGCAGATGATAGCAAGCTGGGGGTTATCATCAACTCCCCTGGAGACACTAGCATTCTTCAAGAAGGCCTACCTCTGTCTAATAAATGGTACCAAAGCCATGGTCTTAAAATTAATGCTAAGAAATGCATAATTGTACCCTTCAGGAAGTCAACCATCCAGTTAATTACTGTGTTGATAATATACCCCTAAGAGTCAACCTTGTGGTCAGGGATCTGGGTAGACATATAAACAGTAGCCTTACCTTTGACACCATATGGCCACAGTGATGAGTAAATCGTTTTATGGTGTGCAGCTTATAGCTTAGGGCATGGCATCTAGGTCCAAAAAGGTCATGATCCCATTGCGCTCTGCCCTTATCCAACCAATCACAGAGTACAATATGCTCCCTTCAGTAGGTACTTGACCAGTCATGTGCAATAACTAGAATGACCTCAGAGGTTCCTTACAAAAAGAATAAAAGGCATAACAAACCTGCCTTACACAGAGCACCTTAAAGCCCTTTTCCTCTACTCAGTGGGCTATAGATTGCTGAGGGGTGATCTATGCCTGGCTTACAATGCATCCACAGCCTCCACACTTATGAATCTTCTGAACATTTTTAAATCAAACACAGTTTGAGAAATACAAGGTCTAATGACCTGAATGTTGTCTGAGACTCAAACAGAGCATGCTGGAGAGACAGATGTGTGTCCCAGAGACTGTCTCCTATGGCACAGGTTTTCCAACCAAGTGAAGATGGGTTCATCTATTATCCAATTTAAATACAACCTAGACCAGTGAATGGGGAATAGGAAATTTATCCTGGGCCTAGCACCAATGTCCCTTATGGACAGAGATAGCTTATAAATGCCAAGACCTCAATGTCCTATTTGGATACAGACATCATTATTCTTTTGGGAAAACTTGTCTAGGCTTAGAAAGGCTCCCCTCCCAGGTTGTTAGCCTAGTAATACTCTATGAAGCCATGACTCTATGCTTCAGCACTCTTTTTCTCCAAATAATAACCAGTTCTCATTGCTTGTAGGCCAGTATGACTAGGGACTTCTTGACTGGATTCCTTTGATCAGACCTGACTTCTAGCATGGCTGTGATGACCTTTCTTAACATTTTGGTTCTTTTTTTGTGCCTCTGAAAGGGTAGCAGTGCAATGCAGCAGACTCTTGCATAGCAGCAATACTTAGAAACAGAGCTTCTACTGCCGTATCCATGCGTCTGTATATACGTATCCATGCGTCTGTATATAGCGGACTCACTGGAAGTGTCTTGGCCCATCAATTGTTTTCAAGTCATATACAGTTCAGAGTTATCCCAGGGAAAGAAATGCTTGGATAGCTTCTATAATAATCTTTATTTCTTAAACATCTTCACCAAATCTGACAAACCTAACTTCAATTTTAAAGCAGAACACAAGCCAAGCTTTTCTTTGGAAACAAACTGGAACTTTTTTACAAACAGAAACTTTCTTGGAGCAAAAGCAACAAACATGAAACAGTATTGAAGAAAATAAAAGCTCTTTTCAGGTTTCTGTCTCCTTGCTTGAAGTTCTAAATGAAAAGTTTCTTACTAAAGTGCAGAGCACCACAAGTCTTGTGGTCCAGCTTTTGTACAGATCAGTTGCTGCAACACTCAATCCAATCTGACTAATAATATAAAAAGCCCATTTACCTTCCTACTCAAGCAACATTTTGGCAAACTAGTTGTTAATGTTCCACCTGTATCAAGGCTGCAGACCACTTCTAGAACTGTGCCATTAGAATCTATTAAGTAGTGACACCTCATATTTTTGTATTCTTTGACCACAAGGTCATTAATCAATGTTTCAAGATAACCACGGTGCAAAAACATACACTTTAATAAGTGGCATTCTTCTTCAAAATCAGCATCATGACTAACTATACGAGCTGCCCTCACTAACTGGCCTTTAATAACAGCCCGTTTCTGGTGATAAGGGTGACAGCTCGAAAAATGAAGAAAAGAATTTGAGTGCGTTGCTTTCCTATGAATTTTTGCTAAAAAGCTTTTAGATATAAGATCTTTTGATAACCATATATCCAAGTAAGCAATACCTTCCATACTAAATGTGGAGGTAAACTTCAAAAACTGGGTTGTGCCATTAAAATGATTCACTATCATATTACTGGATGCTTTATTGCCATCCAGTAGGATAAAAATGTCATCAAGGTAACGTGTATAGAAGACTATTCTATCCTTGATTTCCTGATTGTTAAATACAAACACATGTTCTCAATTGGCCATAACCAAATTGGCAATACTAGCCCCACAAGGGGAACCCATTGTGACACCAGCTGTTTGGAGGTAAAAATTATCTCCAAACATAAAAAAGTTGTTGTCAAGGATTAAATCTATTAGTTCACTGACTAAATCCATTTCTCTCCTAGTAGCACCATTTTTCTTTAAAACTTGACACACCCAGTCAATAGCAATGTCATGAGGAATGCACGTGTACAAATCCTTTACATCTACAGTAAGGAAATTATATTTAATATTAAACTCTAGGCCATCAATTCTCTCTAAAAATGGCCACGAATCTTTACAAATTTGGGATTCACATACCAAAAATTTTTGTAAAATAGTCTTCAATTTTCGCATATGCATATGTAGGTGATCCTCGTCCATCAACTAATGGGCGCATAGGGGGGGTTGACCACATCTTTAAGAAATTTAGGTATACAAAACAAATATGGGTACCTAGGATAAACAGTAGACATAAAATTAAAGATGTTCTGGTCAATTCTTCCCTCTATAAACATTTCTTCAATGCTATTTTTAATGCTGTTATATGCTCCATTTGTTTCCGAATGTGAACTTAATGTGTAAGAAGGGCTATCTAGTAAGTTCACTATTCGTTCAAAATAGTCAGAACTGTCAAACACTACTAGCCCCCCTCCCTTGTCCGGTTTGCAAATGTGGATGACGTGTGTTTTAATAAAGTTAAGGCATTCTCTTTTGATCCTACTACTGTTGTCAATGGTATGTGTAACATACCCATGTTTAAATCTTTGCCTTATATCAAGTTCACACATTTGCTCAAATACCTGCAACAAAGGATGTAATGGAGGGTTAAGGTACTAGAAATTCTAAATTTGTCTCCGCTGTCTGATTGAGTGCTACCTCCCATCATTAAATTAAATTAATTTTAATTTCCTGGTGTATAGTTTAACATCTATTATAGTCTTAACCATGTCGAGTTTCTGTACAGGGACATATGTATAACCTTTGGAAAATAAGTCTACCATCTCTGAAGTAATATTAACAGAAGAAACATTATACACCTTAAAATCACCATTTGCATTAGTAATAATAACTGGAATGTGTTTGGTTTGTTGAAATGATACACCTAACACATCATTACCAACAGCAGGAACATCAAAGGCATGAGAAACATTACTGGATGTAGTATGTACGTCAGAAAAATCAGAAAAGTCAAGACAAAAACTTTGGTCTTTTTGTTCAATACCAGAAATACCTGTGCTTAAGTTTTGTATGTCTTGTATTTCTGTTTGGGCCTCTGCGTATATTGGTCATTCAATTGCTTCGGTCTGGCACCTAAAAAATTAGAGTCTCGAGAATTAGAATTGTATTGACCAGACTTATTAGAATTTTGTAGTCTTTCACTATGCCTAACTTCAAGTTTGCATTGCTTCTTCATTAATCGAAACATTAGTAGTAGTAACATTGTGATATGTTTAATTCTCATGTAAAGTCTCACCAACATTGGGTAACTAAACCCTTTTAGCACGTTGTAAATTGTCTGATGTTGACTAACCTTGCCAAACCTGTGCTGGTGATGGTAAAGGGTATGCAAAACCATCCTGGTAAACTTTACAGTCCCTGTCGAGCTTCTTGATTTTATTATTTTTAAGTTTTAACAAGTATTGATCAATACTTGAAAAAACACAACCATATTCATATTTGTATCTGAAAAAAAATCTTTGTCCAACTTGATACAATCATCTAACTCTGAAACCTGTTCATTCAACATACTGACCGACAGGGTATAATGTTTAATCATTAATTCCAATAATTCAAAGCCCTGTCGGTCAAATAGTTCAAGTAATTCCTTATGAAAGGTCGAGTCAGAGACCAGACCAGTCGGAAATTGGTAGTGCCTCAAACCTTTAGGCACTACCTTACGAGAGAGACACTCTCGAAAATAAGAAATTTTAAGTTGTGTCCTTTTTAATTTAACCATTAAACTGTCTAATGATTTCAGATTAGAAACAATATCATAAAAATCACCTTCTTTTTCTTGTTGTTGTACAGCTGTATTCAAAGAGGTGGAGAAGGTGAAACTCTCGGCCATCCAGGTCGTGATGTCAGGATAATGTAAACAGTTGCTAATCGCTCCGGCTGCTGTATTACCGGCAGGTTTCTGCATAGGTAAATTATGGATGTTGGAATTTGTTGAATTCCTTATGTTCGATTGTAAAATTAGGGCAGAGTCCTGACCGTCTAAACACATTCTTATGAAATTTACTCATCATGAGACAGGCTCCAGGAAGATCTGACAGAAGAGGATGCTGATGGTGGCCTGACCAGTCTCTTGGGAGAGGCTTCCTTGACAGGAGATGTCTGTGCCAATACACCTGGCTTTGAAGTGACAGGCTCTGAAAGGCTGAAGAGGGAAATACTAGCATTGTCAGATCCAAGGTTTTCAGAGCCTTTTTTGGTGCCTCAGAGGAGGATCACTCAGGGGAATGCTTTCTGTGTTCTCTGGCCTCCTTCTGTTTCTTGAAGGGGGGTTGAGCTCCTGAAGTAGAAGGCACAGAAGGAGCAGGAGTAGGAAGCAGGCCCTTTAAGACAAGCTTGTTCCTATGGTCTGCCAGGGCCTGCAGATTGAAGCCTTCACAAATCCCACAAGAACTGTCCAGGTGCGATGGGCCTAGACAGTAAATGCACTCCCTGTGGACATCAGATACGGGTATCTTGTGCCCACAGAAAGTGCATTTCTTAAAAACCAATGGTTTATCTGACTTTTCACCCATGATAAACAGATGAGAAAAACACTCTAACCTACTTTAGAAAGAAGGAAAGAGAAGAGAAAAATAACCGTACAGAAGAATGCGAGAAAGTCTGGCCAGACCAAAAACAACTTTTTTTTTTTTTTACAAATTTAAGACATAAGCATAAAAAGGGAGGAAAGGATATTAAGAGAAGACAAGGAAAAACATGGCTCAAGGCTGACTTATGTTTTTTTTTTTTTTTTTACCAAAAACTTTAATGGGAGCTCTAGAGCAGTGGAACCTCGATGCTTGTCAGACAAGCAGCAAACAAGAGCTGTGTTGATCGGGGGAATGAGGCATTATGGGGTGGAGAGGAGGAGCTCAAGATTCGGATCCTTAACTTGTAAAGTGGCTGAGTTGGATCCAAGGGTCAGGTCCAAAGCCCACAGGTTGAGGAACGAATTAAAATGACAACATCAGATGTGGATTTTTACTCATGCTTAGTAGTGACCACTGCTCTGAAACTCAGTCTGAAACCAGCCCTACTCAGAGGTGTTAACAGAAGGATGCTGTAGTTAGTTTGTGAGGGGGGCTGGGGACAATGTCCTTACTCCATGCATTTTCTCCAAAACCTCAGGGGTGTGCACAGATCACTGTAGCTTGTGTTGCACTGGGGATAATGTGGTAATTATTCCTTAAAGTCTCCTCAAAATCTTCAGACATGTGCACAGGGGGTTACTATAGCTAGTATAACAGCAGTGTACCATAAAATAGCAACAAGCTAAAAACATTTCTGTGATCATCACTTTTTTCACTTTTCTCACAATGAAACATCAGATGTATATATGTGGCTATCTTTTGCAAGACTGTAAGAGGGCATGCTGTTTGTATATGCTCGACAGCAACAGGTTGAAACATGTTATGTTCAATTGCGTTTTTTTTTTTTTTTTTTTTTTTTTTTTTAGTTTTGTCCCAGTATGACATTAGTGAGGTACATAGATTAGATGGCAGCTGGGGTGAGTAGGCATGTATGAGAACAGCATCTTGAAATATATGACTGTGACCATTTGTGACTTTGCTTTCATCCATATCTAACATCAGAGGGAGATGCACTTTTTGAGAAGGGTAGAGGCAGGTACTCTTCCCAAGATATGATTTATGTAATCTTGTATGACATTTGAATTCTCAGTTTATACTTAACTGCTATTTTGTCTGTTTTGTGGAAAAAGCCTTGGATACAACTTACTTCTTCCTTGAAATAAGAAAAATGAATTTCTTTTCTTACAATTTTTGTTCAGGTCATCACTGAATCAGAAGGTTGGAAAAAATCTAAAGTGCACTTCAGAGCATCTAAATCCCCAATGCATCTGGTGGCTGAGTGGGCTGTCTCCAGACCCCCCCCCCCAGCTTAATGCAATTATTTCCACCAGAGTTACTACAATATAGCCTTGGTCAGTTAGTGAAAGTCTAATGAAGGGATGCAGGCATATCTCTCAACCTTTAACAACATGAAATCTGGACAAAGCCAGACATGATGGTCAAAGGCCGCAGAATAGAGACATTTTTTAAATATTGCTTTTATAAACTTAGAAAGTTGATAGAATAACAAGCTTTCCATTAGTGTGAATTTTCTGAAGGGTATGAAGTCTGAAACTCAAAAGCATATCATTATTTTCTGACTTCCATCCTCAATGATTTGCCAATAATTTCCCAGAAAACCAAAAAGTTGAGGAACAGACCAAAAATATGAAGCAAAAATCTGGACAGTTGCGAGGCATGAATGCAAGGGAAAAAAGCAAAGGTAAAGAAAACCGCTGAAGGTGTTCCTTTTGTTCAAACCACCATTGGATAAAAAGGTTAGAAACATCTCTAAAATATACCTCCAGCATCTAGAAACTTCATGGCTTCTGGGGTTCTAGCAACCTCTAGACTTGTAGATTAATTCAGTTATTTCCCCCACAGCTGTTACAGAGCAGTCCTGGTCAGTAAAAATGTGTTGAATAGATGTACAAAAAAAAACACATAAGAGCAACACTG
The DNA here is from genome assembly GCF_019279795.1 of Protopterus annectens. Taxonomy (NCBI): domain Eukaryota; kingdom Metazoa; phylum Chordata; order Ceratodontiformes; family Protopteridae; genus Protopterus; species Protopterus annectens. The sequence goes on from NC_056750.1 coordinate 773,490,504, forward strand.
AACTTCTTTCCTTAATTGAAATTATTGTTAAGGCCATCATTGGATGAAAAGTTTGAAATGCACCTCAGAGAATCTAGGGCCCCCTTGGCTTCTGAGAGACTAGTAGCCCCCAGACCCTTAGATTAATGTGGTTATTTCCTCCATAATTATCAACGTGCAGACTCGCTTAGTTAGTGTGTACTGAATGAATAAATGCATACATGCAGAAAAAATGAAAGATTAACACAAACTGAATAAAACAAGACAAAAGTAATCTGGTTGGTGTGGGTAGACCAGGATGGGTTGGGGAACACAGAGGTACTAGGTGATGCGCTGTTTAGCCCTTCACCTAGTATGCCAGTTCAGACAAGGGCAGTCCCGACAGTCAATCAAAGATACATTTGAGAAAATGCAGAAGAAAGTAAACGGGTCTGGGTTACAACATCGACAGATGACAAGACCGACAGCGAAATCACCAACGCCAGAGGATCGACGGATGAAAACACCGACATGGGGAAAGGATGTGTAAGTATGCGGTAGTGACGGACGTTAGGGTGCAAGTAAGGTAAGTGTGCGATGTTGACGGTCTGTAGGGGTAGGGGTGGGTTAAGTGAGTTAGGGTTAGGGCGCGGGTTAGGTAAGGGTGCAGTAGTGAATTTTTTTGGGTTAGGGGCGGGTTAAGTGAGTTAGGGTTAGGGCGCGGGTTAGGTAAGGGTGCAGTAGTGAATTTTTTTGGGTTAGGGGCGGGTTAAGTGAGTTAGGGTTAGGGCGCGGGTTAGGTTAGTGTGCGATAGTGACGGACCTTAGGGTTAGGGTTTCGGTTAGGGTTGTGGATAGTTGTGTATGTAAGGTTTAGTGTTTGTTTGTTAGGATTTTAGGTGTGCTTGTGTTGTGTGTGTGGTTTTTGGTCAGGGAATTTGTTTTGTTTATTGGTTGTTGTGATGATGTGTTGAGTGTGTGCGGTGTCGTGTTTGTGAACTGTCGATGATGTGGTGTCGGTGATGTCGTTGTCGATGTTATGTGCTGTCGATGTTATAACCTAGAACCAAGTAAACATATGCCTACTTACTTTTGTATCAATGAAACTTGATTCTAATATTTTGAACACACCCTCTTTACCTGGCTTTAGTGCCTATCACTCATTCAGATCTTCAAGTGGTGGCATGGACATATTTTTATTTATCTAAAACTCCATTGTTTTGTGACAAATCCAACATGATGCTTACCTTGAACTCCTACATATCTTAGTATTAGTAAATAAATCAAATTACCATCTCACTGCAAATTACAACATCCTTTCTATTTTTCTCACTGTCCATGACACCTACATAAACTAAAAATAAACTGATAGTTCAGGTACTAGAAGTGACTAGTTAAAAATGAAAACAAACAAAAAATACTTCCAAATGAAGATAACAGAGCTTTCTATAGTTGAACATGTTTGTTCACTTAAAAACTTCATCAAAGCCAAAATCACAAAACTCAGAGAGTTTAAAACAATTCAGAAATCACATATGATGATGACCAGTGAACATACCTAAACCTTCATCATCACCATCAGCCCCCTTTTCCCATTTTTTCTACATGGGATCGGGGTATCTTGTTAACTGTTGCCAGCTCTCTCAATTCAGTACCACACTCCTGCCTTCTTCAACACTCATGCCTGACTGTCGCAGATCTTCTTTCCCATAATCCATCCATCTCTTTGCTGGACATCCTCACTTCCTCTTACCTTCTTCCTGTTTGTCTTAAATCTTCCTTACCAGATTGTCTTCTGCTTTTCTGCACGTGTTCAGACCACCGTAATCTGTTCTCTTTGATCTTTTCTGCAATTGGCGCTACTTTGGCTTCTGCTCTTATGTCCTCATTTCTTCTTCTGTCGCACAGTGTGCATTCTACCACCCTTCTCAGGCACTTCATTTCCATCACCTCTATCTTCTTCAAATGTTCTGCCTTTACTGCCCAGATTTCTGTGCCATACAGTAGTACTGGTTGCACTACTGCTCTGCACACCGTACTTTTCAGTTTCTTTGGCATTCCTCTGTCATAGACTACACCTGATACTCTATGCCAGTTGGCTGCAGCTCCAATGATTCTAAGCTTTGACCTCTTCATTCAGACTTCCCTTCTCCTCAACCACCCCTCCAAGACATTTGAAGCTGTTTACATGTTCCACTATCTTCCCTTCTATCTCTATTCTCAGCTTCTTCTGATTTCCGCAATTTGCTGTCACTACCACCATCTTATCTATGCTTAGTTTCATCCCATGTGTCTCAGTTTTGCATTCCATTCTCCTACCCTTTGCTGAAGTTTTACCTCGGAGTCAGCCTCTAATGCCACATCCTCTGCATACAGCAACTTTTTTGATCTGTCCCCTCCAACCTGTTTGCTAATGTAGTCCAACACCAGTATGAACAGCAGTGGGCTCAGAGCTGAACCCTGGTGTACATCCACTCCCACTGGGAATTCCTCTTTGAGGCCAAACACTGTTCATACTTGAGTCATTGGGTCCTTGTACATAGCCTGCACTCATTCTACTAATGTTTCTGGGACTTAACCACCCCTGGGCATCTTCAACTACCACAAATAACAAATATGCACAGCGTTTCCAAAATTTCATTAACTCTATTACTCTGGATCAGATAGGACTTCTCGCAATAGGGATATAATTCTCCTTGACATTGTCCTTACCAATATAGCACTTATTTTCTCCATACCAAAAGTCTCCCTATACATGGTCACATAATACCACAGGCCATCACATTTGCCCTTAGAACCTAGCTCACATTTGCAACTAACTGCACTGTTTGCAGGGGTTTCTATAAGGCCAAATCCCCTTACCCTCTCAGGTGACATGTATGAATGAAATATAAAAGCTCTTCTCCCTTTCCAGATCCAGTCACCAAAGCTTCCACATACCCCGCAGACACCTACTCCCACATGAAATCCTGCATACAAGTATCTGCCTCCATTTACCACAAGCATGATGTCAAATTTAAAACATAAACCCCTATAGTGTGGTCCTTCTATAAAAACACTATACAAAAAGAAAAACAGAGCCCAAAGGAAATTACTTAAATTCCTTCCTTCTAAGGGTAATCAGAAAAAGGTCTATATGGAGCTGAAGTATATGATCAAATCCTGCAAATGAAGATATGAACTGAATACTGCACTGCAACTCCCATCAAAACTTATTAGAAAGCCTTCTTTGACTGTGTTAGGGATCTCCAAAACAATACTCAATACTGTACCAAGTGGATCTCGAATGGTACTACGTTTACAGAGCCAACAGACATCACTAATGTACTCACAGACAAATTTAGCTCTAACTTCAGCACACTCTCCCTTCCCTGCTTGCTAAATTACAGACTTGTTCCCACAACCCTTCAAAATTACCCAAGAACAGGTCCCAAATACCCTCCTCTCAAAAAACAAAAATACTAGTTTCATGGAGAATGACAATATGCATAACCATCTCCTAGTCGGCATTAACTCATTACATCTGAATGATGTCTCCAGGTGCATCTGCAGTTAACACCTACTGATGCTTCTAGGTGTCAAATATTGCTCATTCGTATTTGCATCAATAATTCCAAAACCATGCTATGTGCGAGGTTTTAAAAGATTTCATCTTAAGGTTTACATGATGGCAAACTCAACTGCATTAAAAATTCACCTCTGTGTACTGCAGGTGAAGAGATATTAACTGCTGTTTTCATAATATTAATTTACATAGATATGATTTTCAATTTTTTCTAAATATCCCAACAACCAAGTAACACAGATAGATCTCCTTAGCCTCATATGAAAGCTCTCCACTATATGAGTAAAATGCTAGCTGACAGTAAGTGTGTAATTTGAGTAGTTGCTGAGATACTGCAAGTTGCTTACAAAATATTACAAACGTAATAGTTACTGTGTTTACTGCGTATTATAAAATTTAGTTTAAGACCTAGAACGTTAAAATACTACCACTTACCATTTATACTACTTTCATAACCCTGTGGTTCCGAAGATATGAACACTTGTTTCAAATGTGAGGACAATCTGATTCTTTCAAAAGGCTTAGGCTCCACCCATTGGAAGTTACAGTGCAGACTTCCTACGCTCCACTGGAGTAAATGAGTTAAGTATAGCCTGATGACCTCCCTCCATCAATTTATTTAACCTTAGAATTTCCACTGTATATGTGCATGAAGCCTGTAGAATAGCCCCAGTGACACAAGGGAACACCCAGCATTCCCCAGAAAACCGCACACATTGCAGTCTTACCAGTATTATAGTGAATTATAATGGATCTCATAAATATCAACCATAACCAGTTTGGCATTGTGAAAGGGAGGTCCTGTCTACTAAACCTGGTGAACTTTCTTGAAAGGAAGGCAATACTGGATAATGGACTGCCAGTGCACACCACCTACCTTGACCTGGCTATGGCCTTTGATACTATCCCACACTCTTGTGTCATAAATAAGCTCTCCCAGTTAAGCATCAATCCCCTATGCAACCTTTAGATCACAAACTGGTTTATGGAAAGAACCCATGTAATAAGGAGTGACAGTACATTTTCCTGCAAGAGACCTGTCACAAGTGGAATATCACAGGGTTCCGTGGTGGGTCCATTCCTATTTGGATTATATTTCTCAGATATTCAAGCTGATTATCAAGGACCTCTGGATGACTACATTTGCTTATTACTGCAACTCAATGCTCTCAATATTGCTCCAAGTGATACCCAAACCCTGCAGAAGGGTTATCCACACTAATTCTTGTTCTCAAGATCAGTCTAAAGCTAAATTAAAAAAAAATTCTGTATAGTACTCTTTGGGAAGCAGGAACACCCCTGCATCTTCTACACTGATAACAACCCCCTCCTTAAAGTTGATATCAATATCAGACACATTGGCATTTTCATAGAAAACTGGCACTCATTTAATGCCAGCTGTCATTTGGAAAACTTTCTACCAAGCACAACTAATAATTCATGGCATATTCTCCTCCAGATCCAAGGAAGTCATGATCACTCTTGACACTTCCGTGATTAGACTTCTGATAGAATAGAATGCCCCTTTTGGTATGCACCTATACAGGCATGTAGTCCTACTTGACAGAGACCCTCCCCCCATGATTCCTAACAAACAAAATTTCAGGTATGTTCTCTTTAAATTACCTGAGTACATGGCAGTCCTACCACTATTCTCGGTCTCTTACAGACTCCTGCATGGCAACTTATGCTTGGCTTTCAGGGCTATGAATGATCATGTCCTGTTATAAGGTTCCCACTCCATGCCAAGCAAAGCAGCTCCCTACGTCACTTTAAAACAAACCTCAATGAGTGGATGAGAATCCATAAAGTTCCCCCAAGGCTATCCTTTCTGGGCCTTACCGAAAAAGGAAACAAATAATAAGACTTCAGCGGCTCCTAATGATCTACTGAATCAATTACCGAGTAGGAACCTTTGGATCTATGAACATAAGCCATAGCGATGGTATGGGGGATCAAATTAACAGAAAAGTCTAACAAGCAGGTGCGCACAGGGACAAGAAATGTATTCATGTATTTGTTTGTTTATTTGAATTTATCTGGGCAGAACACTGATCACAAAGGACCCATTTCAGTATTAGCCCAGAAAGAGTTAGAGGCTATTTATGCAAAAGCATGGTAACCTTGAATAAAATTAAATAAATGAAGGCTTGCTGAGACTTGATATAGAACTTATGATAATATGACCCCCTTCCTGCCTGTTTGTGATTCATAGTCATTTTTTGATGTTTTTCCTCACCATTCTCATTTGTTATAAAAGGCAGAATAGCATCTTTTCTATCTACTTTCCATTTACCAAAGACACTTACTGCTATTGCTAGCTTAGCCATCTGCAGGTGTGAGCTACTTGCCATGGCTGAGTCAAAATGGCAGGCACCCAGTGGTGCTCACTTGCCAGGAAGGCAAAGATACAGGCAAAAAATAAATAATTACAGTATTGATAATCAGGTAATTCTTCATAAGTTTAGAGTTGACAAGGACATTTTAAACGCTACAGTGAGTACATGTGACCCAAAGATGGAAATGGGGTGATGCATGGACTTCCTATCCCTGTTGGTATTAAGGTATATATAGCCCTCACTATTCTCACAACCAGGACTTTCCAGAGACAGACGGGGCATTTTTTAGGCATTTGCATCAAGGATACTGCAGCAGTTCAGTATACTCTTGGCATGTGTGGATCAGTGCATCTACTTTCTGGTGTCACCTTAGAGCAGAACTCGAACCACGAGTGCCTTTTATGGATTGACAAATTTCCCTGAGATGGTTGGTGTGGTAGGCTGCACCCATGTTTCTATTAGTGCCCCATCAGCTCCAAGGGGGAAATGGTACCACAACATGAAGGGTTACCATTCCATCAACTGCCAGGTATTGTGTGATGCACAGGAAGTGCATCACCAATGTGTTGGACCAGCATCCTGACAGTGTCCATGATTCAGATATCTGGCGCACAAACTGATTCTACCACGTGTTCCTGCATGGTAGTTGCCTCATGGTTGCCTTGCTATTAAGTGAAAATTAAAATTTTAATAATCTAATTGGTATGTATTTGTAAAATCTATTGCTTATTATTAAACCACCCTTCTTTTGTTTTGTCTCTCCCCACCTTCCTCTTATTTGCTTGCATTTTCCAGGGGATATAGGCTATCCTCTAAAACCCTGGTTAATGGACCCTAGGAATCCAACAGCAGCTGGAGAGATAAGTTATAACTTCACCCTGTTACAGACACAAATTGTCATTGAGAGAGTCTTTGACCGGCTTAAAGCCTGTTATCATTGCAGGGATGAGTCTGGGGCTACCCGTCAGTATGTCTCTGTTAGTAACTTGCAGGATGTTTACCACGTTACATTCTGCAAAAATATGATCATGTTCTGGCAAGAAGAAGCATGGGCAATAATATATGCCTTAGCATGAATAACCTCAGCTTCAGGTTAATCAGGCCTATGTTAGCAGCTGTCTATTTGGTACAAATGTTCTTACTAGGAGGGTTTAACTTCATTATTTGAAGATGTACAGTCATCTGTGTTTGTATTAAGTTAGCATGTTACAGGGATGTTCTGGGGTGTGTATGTTTTGAGGGTTTTTATTAAAACAAAAAGACTTCTAAAATGTGACACAGGTTCCAATGCTGATAAGAAAAACTGTGTAAAGGCTTAACCTGTCACACATAAATGGGTGCATGTATCAAATGCTAAAAACAGACATTTAAAAAGCTGCCATATATAATAAGTGGGAATAATGACTTCGTACCATAATGGTGACACTTTCCATATTATTGTGGTCTTGCAAGTTTAGACAAAAAGGAAACAACACTGAATTATATTAAGAAATGCAGAGTGAAAATAGCAATGCTACAGGAGACACATTTGGAAAGAACTGAGTACATGAATTTGATAAAGTATTTCAGGACGGATATTCTGCAGAATATCAGGGACAAAGAAAAAGTAGAGTTGTTTGACTTTTCGGCTTTTACTGGTTAGGGGTTGCCACAGCAGAACTCCGGTCTGCTAATGATTGGCAGTCGATTTTTATGGTGCCAAGTTGCCAGCCCGACACCCAGCCTTCAACGAAGGCACGTCCATTTACACATGTCTTTCGGAGTCCACTCGACCATGGGGAGGACATGCAGACTCCACACAGAAGGCACTCCAGCCGAGAATCGAACAGAAGAACCTCTTGCTGTGAGGCAACAATGCTACCGCTGTACCACCACAGCTGTTACAAAGGAAAAGTAGAGTACTTGTATTAATTGCTAGAGGCACTTCAGCAGTGATAGAGGGGGGGTGAGATAATAATAGCAAATTTGTAGTGGTAAGTAATATTTGGCAGGGAATGAGGACTACACAGCCATGTGTTTATAGCCCACCTAAAACGATTGCATGTATTTATATTTCATCTAAAACCACTATTATGGTGCTTAAAACATTTTTGGGAGAAATAATCAGCTCTCAGTAAGAAATAGTTCTTGTAGGTGGCAACTGAAATTTGATTTGCAACGATGTGGGTGTATCTAGTGGGCCTAGAAGGGGTAATTTAACAGTAAAGGGTTGATTTCTGAAGAAATGTATGAAAATATTTGGCATGAAATAAGCAAATTCAGTAGTAGGAACTCACAGATAATTTACATATTATTCCCCAAGATACAATAATTGGGCTAGACTTGAGAGAGATTATATTTCACAGGAACATGTACATTTAATTGAGAATTTTGATACACACCCAATAACCATTTCATATCATGCACCAATAATTAGTAAAATAAAAAGGCAAGGTAATGAAGTAAAGATGAGAAATGGCACTCCCCCACCTACTTATTAAAATGAGAAGAGTTTAAGGAATGGGCAGAGGAAATTATTTGAAAGTTATTAGGAAAGCTAGAAAGTACTCCAGAAGTTGTAGCTAGTGAGTGGGATGAAATGAAAGTGGAGTTTAAAAATAGGGTAGAAATAAAAGAAAAAGATATCTGGTTAAGAAGCAATAATACTTAGAGGGGCTGACAAAGGTTAAAGTACTATAAAACAAGGTGAATCTGACAGAAAAAGAAGAAGAGGCACAACTGCAGAGTACTAAAGAGAAAGTAAGGGAGTAGATGGATAATATACATGAGTTTCCAAAGACTGCTGTTAAGCAAATGTTTTTTTATACCACCTCCAGAACACAAGAACCTTTACCACAGTGACATAGGCAACAGAAAGTAGAAAGGGCTGTTGCCAAACTGAGGTAGCCTGTAACAAGAAAAATAACCAGAGATCCTGTAGAGGTATTAGATATATTTTGGAAATCTTATGAACATTTTTATAAAGCAGAGAAGAGGGGAATCAAAGAAAAAAAACTCAAATGGAAATATTTATGGAAGACAAATATGTCAAGACTAGAGGTAGGTTAGTCTAACAGTTAAGGTTGGAGGAGATGAGATAAAAATGGTGATATATAACTAATCTGCAGGAAAGTCTCCAGGAATAGACGGTATTCCAATGGAATTTTGGAAGCTAGGAGGGAAGAAAGTGATAAGGATCTGGAAGTCTTTGTTTAATGATATGCTCCCTCCCTGCTTTAAACGCAAAAGGAATACCTCCGGCCATCACCTGAAGACACCCTGAATTGGCCAGCTTGCCTGGTACTTAGAAAAATACTACTGAGAAGACCCCCCCCCCCCCAACAAGATTGTGTAAATATATGTTGCTTAACACTAATTAAATGTAGACTTGATGTACTATCTATAGAGTTAATCTGCCCTCCCATGTGTGCATCCTAGCAGTCTACCACAGCCCGTTTGCCCTCCCCCCCTCCTGTTATCACTACCTTAGAATATATTTAAACCTAAGACTGGTCCAACTATTCCTGCTGTTTGCTATCTCCTTCTACCATTAGGTAGCAGCATCTACCAATATAAATCCTAGATATTCTTTATAATCCCAACAAGTTTTATTTTTTCACAAACAGTTGTTATGAGTTAATATCCTTAGACTGTAAATATCTTCTCCCCCTGCTAAACCACCCTCTGTAAAGGCAGCCTTCTTTTCCTGGCTGGAAATGGGTGTTGGAAGGGTGGTCTAATGGTTAAGGTGTTTGCCTTACAAACACAAAGTGCAGAGTTTGAGTCTCACAAGGGATAATTGGCTAGGCTTAAAATGGCTCACAAGGGCAGTTAGCTTGGTACTAACCTATGAACCTAAATATTTAGCTCATACCTTCCAACTACAGCCTTTAAACTGCTCTTTGCTGACACTTTTTCTGCCATATTCAGTTTTCTTTCCTGCTCCGTTTGTCCTATGGGCTCACTCACCCCCCCTACCCTGCCCCCATTTCCCACACGCCCCCAGTACTCCTAGCTTTATTCCTATCTTACCCCACCCTCTCAGCCTAATTACCCAATACCAGCTCCCCCTCATTACTCCTCCCACCTACAGCCATCCTTCTTAAACTCTGTAATCTGTACTCCACCCAATAATTATAGTCCCCTCCTCTTTCCTTAAATCACTAATACCTCCATCACTTTTTAAACCCTTTCTTCTTCATAGCCTTCTCTATTTTCCTAACCACTCATACCACTCTCTCTTTGCTCCAATATGCTCTCCTCAAGTTATCACATCCTCCAGCCTCCTCTTTCAGTTCCTACTTCCCTTATACTATGCTACCTCATATTCCACCTATGCTTGTCCAATACCACCTACAAAGACAACTACCATACAAACCCACCTTCCCCCTCATTCTTACTCCCATTTCCACTCTATCTCCTCTTCTCTCATTCAGCCCAACCCTCTGCACCTATTCCACCCTAAACTCTTCTCCTCTAAAGTCAAGATACTGTCACTTGCTCCAATCTACCAAACTTCATGCCTGGCAGACCAATATGGCTAAAGGATATCTCCTCCAACAACCTAGTCTAAGCTGGCGATATCCATCCTAACCCTGGTCCTACATCATTTTTTGACAACGCTCATCCCTTACCCTCTTCCTCCTATCTCAACACCCTAAAGATTTTTACAATTAATGCACAAAGTCTACACAAAAAATATACCAATTTCAAGCTTGGTTAAGCCATAACCAACCAGATATCTTAGCCATCTCTGAAATCTGGCTCAAGCCCATTATCTCCGACTCTGAGATTCTGCCCCCACGATTTCATTGTCTCCAAAATGACACACTAAATAAAAAAGGTGGAGGCACTGCCCTAGTCTACTCCAACCTTCTTACCTTAATTCCCCTCCAAATTCCAATTCCTCAATTCCAGAACACTGAACTAACTGCTGGAATTCTAAAACTAAATAAACATAAAAATATCTGCATCATTGCCCTATATATCTCACCTGGTAACAATATCTCTACACTCAAAAATATTCTTCTATGGGCCTCTACTTAAATTAACTATGAAAAGTACAGTTTTGTACCTACCATAAATGTAGATGTTCGAGGATCCACATTGCTGCAGTCCTAACTATTGGGTAGTCCGCTGTCCAGTCGGCCCGAATACCAAAGTATATGGCTGACGTCGGTCAGGGCGCATTAGACTGACGTCAGTACGTCAGGGTACTAATGCGCATGACCGACGTCATATCCTCAGTCTTTTCTTGCCCCAGATGTCAGAAGACCCTGAAAAGATAAGGCCAAAAACAAAAACTCCCAAAATACCTGCACCAAAAAATATACATATATACAACATATACACAATTAGCAGAATATAACCTCACCTACACAACCACCCCTAAACACAGAGGGGAAGGAGGGAGGGTAAATTGGACTGCAGCAATGTGGATCCTCGAACATCTACATTTATGGTAGGTACAAAACTGTAGTATGTTCTTCATTCCACATTGCTGCAGTCCTAACTATTGGGTAGAATCCCAAAGCAGAGGTAAGGGAGGCTGGCAAATCATAAGGAAGCAGGAACTGACAACATGCCTTGCAAAATAGCTGTGGCAAAACCAGCCCTAGACTTAGAGTAGAGAGGAAGGTGATAATGCTTAGAGAAAGTATGCACTGAACTCCAAGTAGCTGCCTCCAAAATATCCTTAGCTGCCACCCCCCTTAGAAATGCTGTGGAAGTGGCAGTAGCCCTAGTGGAATGAGGCCTAATCCCAGCTGGAATCTCCTTGCCATGATGGGAATAACAAAATGTAATGCAACACCCAATCCACCTAGAAATAGTTTGTTTTGACACAGGCTTGCCCTTTGAAGTCAAAGCAAAAGAAACAAACAACTGCTGAGACTGCCTAAAATCCTTAGTCCTGCTCAAATAATAACGCAATAGCCTGTGTACATCTAAAGTGTGCAAAATCTTTTCCCCCTTATTTTGGGGATCTGCATAAAAGGTAGGCAAATGAATAGTTTGGTTTAAAGCCACACTAGAAACCACCTTAGGCATAAAGGAAGGATTAGTACGTAAAGATACCCTATCCTTATGAAAAATCAAAAGGCTCCACTGCCATAAGGGCCTGCAACTCAGAAACCCTTCTTGCAGAAGTAATGGCCAACAAAAAAGCAGTCTTCCATGACAAGTATTTCAATTCAGCAGTAGCCGCAGGCTCAAAAGGTTGTAGAGTAAGTTTCTCCAACACAAAATTGAGATCCCAAGCAGGAGTAGGAGCTCATGGGGTCTTATATTCTTAGCCCCTCTAAGAAATTGCTTGAACAAAGGATGCGAAAACAATGGTGGGTCACAATCATAGTGAGCTGAGATAGCTGCAGCATGAATCTTAATGGAAGAGAAAGACAAACCTTTGTCCAGTAACTCAGTAAGATATTGAAGAGCCACACTCAAATTAGGCTCAGTAATCTCCAAATTGTTTGCTGCACTCCAAAATAAAAATCTCTTCCATTTTTCTGCGTACACTTTCCTTGTACTAGGTCTTCTGGCTTCCATAATCACATTTAAAACTTGTTGAGGAAGCTGAGACCTGCTGTCTTTCAAAACAGAATATGCCAGGCTGTTAGATGTAGAGAGTGAAGCTTGACATTGAGCAGATGACCGTCCCTCTGAGACAACAGGTGTGGAATCAAGGGTAAAGGCCATGGAGGCTTCCTTACCAGACTCCTTAGTAATGGGTACCAGTGCTGCCGAGGCCAATCTGGAGCTATTAAAATCATCCTTGGCTTGTCTTGTCTGACCTTTAGAAGCACCTTTGGAAGAAGAGGCAGAGGTGGAAAGGCATACACATGAAGATTTGTCCAACTGAAAGAAAGAGCATCCACTTTCCAAGCTGTGTGATGAAATCCTTTCGTGCAAAACTTTGGCAGCTGGTGGTTTAGTGGAGAAGCGAACAGATCTATGTCTGGAGTTCCCCATGACACTGTCAAGTTTTGAAATACATGAAGATCCAGTTTCCACTCGTGGGGATCCATGATTTGTCTGCTTAATACATCTGCTAAGGAGTTCTGTGCTCCCGGCAGAAACCTTGCCTGAAGAGTTAGATGCAGACTGAGCGCAGTCTCCCATAAAATCATTGCTTGTCTGCACAATGGGTAAGAATGTGTTCCCCCTTGTTTGTTGATGTACCACATGACAGTTGTGTTGTCTGTTAGAATCAACACCTGCCCTGGAAGAAGTAACTCCTTGAAAGCCATTAATGCAAACTGAACTGCTAACATCTCTTTCATGTTGATATGTAGATGCTGTAGTCTGGCAGGCCACTTGTCTTGTATCCACTTTCCATTTAGATGAGCTCCCCAAGCAACATCTGAGGCATCTGTCGTTAGAATCTGACTTGCCTCTGGCCGGGTCACAGAGAGTCCCTTGTTTAGGTGACATTCCTGAGCCCACCACAAAAATTCCTTTTGAATGCAAGGTATTATTTGAATGACAGTGTCCAAATCCTGGCAGTGCTGTGTCCACAGATTTTTGAGATACCATTGCAGCTTCCTCATATGCAGTTTGGCATTGGGAAGCACCAGAATACAAGATGCCATGAACCCTAAGGCTTGAAGGACTGTCCTTGCAGTCAGCCCGGACTGAAGAGATAGATGATGGAAGTAACTGGAAAGATTCTTTTGTTTGTCCGGGGTTAAAAGGCCATCTGGGCTGCTGTATTCAGTCTCACACCCAGAAAGCACATGTCTTGAGAGGGTACTAGACTGGACTTTATTTCGTTCACAGAATACCCTAGGCATCTTAGCACTGCTATGACAAATTCCAGATGCTGTAGAAGATCTTCTTTTTCTTGAGCCAGAATCAGGCAGTCGTCCAAGTAAGGATAGATTTGGATTCCTTTTAGCCTGAAGTAAGCTATCACTGGAGCCAGAACCTTTGTGAATACTCTGGGCGCAGTAGATAAGCCAAAGGGCAATGCAGAGAACTGATAATGAGAATTTCCAGCTCGAAAACGCAGATACTTCCTGCAACGTAGTCTGATTGGCACATGTAGGTAAGCTTCCTTGAGATCTAAAGTTACCATCCAGTGATCTTTGCCCAGCAGAGGTAAAAGCTGTTGTAACGTCAACATCTTGAACTTGGGAATGTCCAGATAAGTGTTGAGGATAGATAAATCCAGAATTGGTCTCCACGTGTTCCCCTTCTTTGGTACTAGGAACAGGCGAGAATAAAATCCTAGGCCCCTTTCCGGCACAGGAACTGACTGAATGGCCCCTATTTGGAGCAACAGAGAAATTTGCTTGTGAGCCTCTGTCCTTTGAAGAGGAGGAATGTCTGGCATGCCTTTGAAAGGAGGCAAGGTATGGAAATAAAACCTGTAACCGTGGTGAATAATATCCAGAACCCATCTGTCTTGGGTAATTAAATCCCAATTTTCCTTGAAAAGAGACAGCCTTCCTCCCAAAGGTGCTGCCAGGCGAGAATGCACTGGCAGCTGAAAAGGTAGGTCATTGGGTCTGCTTACGAAAGGACTGACCCCTGCCCTCACCAGAAGTCTGAGCAGGGGAGCTTCCTGTCCTAGGCCTAAAAGAACCCTGAGCTCTGCCCCTACCACGTCTAGACCTACCCCTAGACTGGGAATCATAAGCAGGATAAGTCCATCCCTTAGTAGGCCAATTCCTACTAAACTTCGGAGGCTGCACCTGTAAAAAATCTTTAACAGTTTGCATAGACTTAGCCTTGTCCTCCATTTTCTTCAAAACTGCTTCCACAGGCGAACCAAACAACACATCAGACTGTAAAGGAGCATCCAAAATCCTTGTCTTAACATGCTCAGCTAAATTCTGATCTCTCAGCCAGGCGTGCCTACGAAGAACAGAACCAGTGGCAGCCACCCTGGAGGAGGCCTGCACAGCATCAAAGCCACAGTGCAAAGAATGTTTACCTACCTGTTCAGACACATGAACTAAATCCTGCAACTCTTTACACTCAATAACTTCAGCCAGAGCATCCACCTTAGATTTCAACTGTGAAAGAAGATAATTCTGATATTTTAACATATGAAACTGACAATTCAACGCCCTCATGGCTAAAGTGGAAGAAGTATACACTTTCTTTCCCCATCTATCCAAAGCCCTTGCCTCTTTATCAGGAGGGACAGGATTTTTAACAACTGAGGCCTTCACACCTTTAGGCCCCTGAGAGACAGTTTCTGGGTCTGCCCTAGGACTCTTAAAAAGATACTTATGAGCTTCAGGCACCCTATAATACCTATCCGGTTTAACTGGGGCAGGAGGCAAAGAATCAGGATTCAGGGAAGCCTCTGCAAACACATCTTCCACCACATTCAAAACAGGAGGTATAGCTAAAGGCCTATGCTGGGGTAAAACAAGAATTCCCTAAGCCTTTTCCTGGAATCAGAGAAATCTTGACCTTCCCATTTAAAATGCTCCCTCATGGAATGCAGAGTCTCTGAAAATGAAAAATCCTCCGGAGGAGAAGCAGAAGGAGTAGAATCATCCACATCAGAATCAGAATAAGGAGGGTACTCCTGCAAGTCTTCAGCCGAAGACTCAAGCCTCGAGCATTGCTCAAAACTCTCAAACTCAGGTTCCACCCTAGGCCTCTTATCAGGAGGGGCATAGAACCCTAATCATAGTAATCAAATCCTCTGCCATTTTAAGCATATGTTTCTTAGGCAAAGATCCTGAAGTACTAGGAGAAACCCCCACAGAAGCTAAACTTGGCCTGCCCCTCAAAGAAGCCTTGGAAACTGAGGGAGAGGCTCTAACTACCTTAGGAAGAGAGGGAAGAACAGCCACCTGAGAAGCCCCCTCAGCCTGGCCTACTTCCTGAGAGGATACATCCTGTAACAGTAAAGTCTCTTCCTGAGACTCCAAAGAGACACCTGGCAAAACCTCCGGCTCCACTGAGCCTTCCAAAGAACCGACGTCTGGGACTGTCGGTTCCTCCACCCTAGGCTTTGCTGCTTTATCTTTGCGTTTTTTAGCCGAAGCCGGCGTCGGAGCATCCGACGGCATTTTGTAATTACAACGCTTTCCAAACACTAACCTGGCACAGTCTAACCTTCTCTTAATAGTGCGTTTGTTAAATCTAGCACAAGAGCGGCATCCAACAACGTCGTGCTCAGGCCCTAAGCAAGGTATACACAAAGTATGGTAATCCCTATGCGGTATCTGTTTCCCACAAGAAATACAGTTATTCACTTTTTCTGACATCCGGTTAAATACTGAGGCAAGAAAAAACCAAAATATTCCCCAACGGGGTACTTAGCCAACTTTGATTCGGTCTGAAACCCTGACTTCAGAAACTTTCAGAACGCCAACCTGCACTCGCAAAATTGCTTCTGCATCGGACCATGCGGCAAAAAAGACTGAGGATATGACGTCGGTCATGCGCATTAGTACCCTGACGTACTGACGTCAGTCTAATGCGCCCTGACCGACGTCAGCCATATACTTTGGTATTCGGGCCGACTGGACAGCGGACTACCCAATAGTTAGGACTGCAGCAATGTGGAATGAAGAACATCTTATATCATTGGTGATGTGAATATTGACTGGAATAAAATCAATTGCCCCTCTCCCTCCCTATCCATTAACCTCTATAACTTCACTCAAATAATCCTCTCCATCACTCAACCTAACAAAATAAACCCTCCCAGATCCACTATAGATTGGATCCTAGTCTCAGATCCAAATAAAATAACCAATCCTGGCACAATTCCTGATACCTTTAGCGACCACCTCCCAGCCGTCATGCATCGCTCAACTAGTTCCTCCCCACACCAGCATCAGTACATTCAAACTCGTAACCTCAGTAGCTTCAACCCAACTACTTTCTCAGATACTTTCAAACAAATGAACTGGCACATTTTAAATATCCTTCCTCTTGACAAGGCTACAGAATACTTCAACTCTGTCTTCCTTGATACTTTAAACTCACTAGCCCCACTAGGAAACAAAAGGATAAAAATTAAAACTGCTCCTTGGCTATCCAAAGAGACAAAACAGATTATGCACCACAGAGACAAACTATGGAAGCTTTACCAAAACAATAAACTGGACAATACCTTGCTCCAATATAAACAGCTCCACAACCGTGCAAAACGACTAATCACCAAAGACAAAAAAATCCTACTATATCAAACTTCAGTCCAATAACAATAAAAAAACCCCAAAAATTCTGGAACTCAAACTCACTCCTCAATCCAGGCTCCAAGAATAACCTCTGTCCTAACCCAAGTAAATCTGATCTCGAACTAGGCCCTGAATTTAACTCATTTTTCATAGACACTATTACTACCCTCACCAAGATATTTCCCAATAATAACCGAACTGCTCTACACTCTCCCCCTTCTAACTCACCTCATCTGTTTGAACTCAAACCCATCTCCACTAACGTTATAAAAAAACTTTTGTCCAAACTTAAACCTTGCTCTAACGCTCCCGACAATATTCCCTCTTCCTTCCTAAAATGTGCTGCTGATGGCATTGCACTCCCAATCAGCATCATTATCAACCGATCCATAAAAGAATCATACGTCCCCAAACTCTGGCGCTCAGCTTATATTCTTCCTCTTCATAAAGGAGGCAAAAATGCCAGCATCTCAAACTTTTGCCCCATTGCTTTGCTCTCACCAATCTCCAAAATCCTAGAAAAATGCATCCACCTCCAATGTATGCATTTCCTGACCCAAAACAATCTTCTCATTCCTACCCAGCATGGCTTCCGTCCAGGCCATAGCACAATAACTGCTCTACTCTCTTTCCTAGAAACTGTCAATCAAGCCCGAGATTCAGGCCACTTAGTTTCTACTGTTTTACTTGATCTGTCTAAAGCCTTTGATACTGTTTCCCACAAGCACCTTCTCTGTCATCTCTCAAACCTTAATCTCTCACATAATGCTTTATCCTGGTTCTCCAGCTATCAGACAGATCACAGGCAGTCAAATGGAAGAACTCCATCTCTTCCTTACTACCTATCCCAACTGGTGTACCACAGGGATCCATCCTTGAGCCAATGCTTTTTAACATCTTCATCAATAACTTTCACCACTGCTATTCCTGGTGCTAAAATCCAGAAAATACCTTAGTCTGCTCTGCCTCAAACCTCTCTGAAAAGCTGAGTAAAACCCAAACTGCCTTCTCAACTACTGAAAACTGGATGTGCCAAAACCACCTCTCTCTCAATGCAAATAAATCAAAGATTCTACTATTCCCTCCCACAAAGACCCTCTCCTATGATAAAAACAACTTCAAAGTCTACAGTCAAACCAACTCAGCTATAGAAGTAGTCCCCTCTGCCAAACTACGTGGCATTACTGTAGATTAACACCTCAAGTTTGATATTCATATTCAACAAAATATTAAGAAAACCCACCAAAAGCTAGGTATGCTGTACAGGAATAATTGCTTTCTCTCCAACTCTACCAGGCAAACTCTGGTCTCTACTTATCTTCTTCCTTCCTTATTATACGGAGCCCCTGCCCTAACCAACCTGCCCTCCTCTATCACCTCTAAACTAGAAAACTGCTACAACAAAATCTCTAAATTTGACTCTAAATCTAAAAATACAACCCATCACTGCCTAACCCTACAATCCTTGAACTGGCTTGAACTCCCAAACTACCTAGAGTATCTCCAACTCACTACCGGACTCATATTTCACCCAACAAAATGTCCCGCTCTAACTAACATCCTTCCCCCTTATACACCCAACAGAGCTCTCAGATCTGAAAATCAGAGCTTAATTACTATCCATAAACCTAAACGTCCTGCTGGCCAACTTCTCCTATCTTTCTCACTAGGCAAAAAATGGAATTCCCTTCCCTCCACACTAAGAACCATACCAAATTCGGAGAACTTCAAAACCCAACTATTCAAACACCTGTCCACTAAATGGAAATGTACCTGCCTTCACCCAACCTAATCCAAGGGGGTTCTCACTCTGGTTCCCAAGCTCTACAACTCTCATAGTTATCTTCCTATGAGCCTATCTAAGCTCTCAACAATTTCTATAGCTTCTTTGTAAGCTCTCACCTCCTACAGCTACCCTCACACAGCCCAACCTTGTAAATAGCATTCTGCTGTTGATGTGTGTATGTAAAGCGTATTTACATTTTCTTAAAAGGTTTGTATGTAAACTCTTTCCACACCTAACCCATATCTGTTTTCCTCAAATGAAACTGTGTGATCCCTACATTCAAGCTTAATTAATTTAACTATGCACGATACTGAATGCATTTATGAGTAACTATTCTACATAAGATCTTTAATATTAACTATCATTTGTATCTAAATTGTATTTCTCCCCGGGCCTCCACTGAAAATAGGTCAATTCGGCCAAGTGGACTTCCCCGGTAATCAAATTGCAAATAAATAAATAAAATATTTTAAAGGAGGAGAAGCACAAATATACTGGAAACAAAGCTGTAGTGGCTGTGATACCCAAAGACTGTAAAACCCATCTGACCCAGCTTCAGATAGATCCAATAGATTATAAAGTGTTTATGCCTAGAACGGCTGAAAGAATGCAAAAGGTGATGCCAAAACTGATAGATATAGACATATGTGGTTTTGTGATGGAAAGACAAACATCTGACAACATTAATAAAACAATAATTATACAGATGGAAGCAAAATATAGGAAAATACCACTGTTACTGGTGGGTCTTGATGTACAGAAAACATATGACAGAGTAAGCTGGGATTTTAGGAGTAGGGTACATGTCCTGCTACAATAAAAATGTTAATAAGAAGGAGATATGAGGCATCAGAGTCAAAAATCAAAATGGGAGAGGTCTTTACTGATAAGTTGTGTTTGAACAGAGAGGCCAGGCAGGGGTGCCTCTTCCCCCTTTTATATTTGCATTATATTTAGAACCATTAGCAAAGAAAATAAGTGACTCAGAAATTCAAGGCTATAATCGGTATGATGTTCAAGAAAACTTGGTTTTATTTGCAGATGATATTGTTTTATTATTTATTTATTTTATGTTTGCTTACCGGGATAGTCTTAATGGGTGGGAGACCCATTTTCACAGGAGGCTCGGGAGGGAAAAAACCCACAAGTTAAAGAAAATAATCGCAGCTGAAATTATTACAAGCATGTGTTAAGACAGGATGATAAGAAAAACATATTTAGCTATAATATTAGTTATAACTGTCAAAGAAAAGAAAAAATGTATATAGCTATAATAATAGTTACAATGTCCAACTAGAAAAATCATAATATTTAGACAATCAATAACCACAATTGAGAAAAAAATGTCATTTACCTACAGCAAACATAGCTTGATTTTTATATATGAATAGATAAGAGTATGTGTTAGTGGTTAAGTGTATAAGTAGGAGATGAAAGATTTACCTGGTCAGTTTGAGTAAGTTGACAGGAATGCATTCTGGAGAGTAGGGTGGAGACAGTAGCCAGACATGTTTTAGGCAAGAGCTAAGCCAGTTCTTAAGATACGTGGGACTTAAGCAGAGATTTAAATTGCTGAGGGTTAGATGTAGTTAGTATATGTTGTGGGGTCAGATTCTATGTACCTGACTGAACCAGAAATGGGCATCTCAGTATTAGGGAATTTTGAGACAGTTCTGTGTTTTTTCTGGATATAAAATTAATGACTATAAAACAAAGCCTATAGCTATAAACTATGTACCCACACATGAATTAGTTCACCAATACCCATATTAATGGGGGCATGATAAAATTAAGGATTTAGGAGTGTGGATTAAAAGGGATTCTGTTATGCTAAGGATATGTGGGAAGAATCTAAATAAAAGATAATACAAAAGCTGACAAATTGGAAGCTCTTACCTATAGATATGGATAAGAAGATACATGCAGCAAAAATGTTTTGACCTTTTAGTTTTATACACAGCTCAGGTATATTTTTTATCAAGCAGTGAACTTGTTGATAGCAATTAATAAAGAGTTGACGGATTTTACTTCTTTGGGAAGAGGGGAAGAGTCAAGTGGAATAAGCTCACCTTTGCAACAGAGCAAGGAGACTTGGGATTATCAGATTTGAATGGATATTTTACAGCTACGCAGTTGAGGCTCTTACACATAATACAAGCAGAAGGCTACAATTCAAAGTGGAAAGTGATGATGATGAAGCAAGGGGGATAATTCAAGAAATATGGGAAAAACAGGATTTTGGATGTAGATCTTTAAGGAGAATAACAACAGTCATACAGATTATTATATTCATAAAGTAGCATAAATTATATTAAGAACTAAGCCAACAAAGGAATGGAGAAAGGAGACTCTGCTGATAGGGATGACTGCAAATAGGGGTACAGGGAAAAGGGGGGCTGGAAATTACAGGAGGAATGCACTGGGAACAAATAGTTAGAAAAGGAAAGGTAACAGAATGGGACAAGGCCAAGACATCTGGATTGCAAGTTAGTGATTACCTTCCTTATCAGTGATTGATATCAGAGTACAGACAAAGAGAAAGGGATAGGTGATCCTAAATTAAAGACCTGCACTGGTAGAGTTTTTAACTGAATCTAGAACAGAAGCTGCTGTTAAAAAGGGATAATTAGTAGGGCATATAAAATATTGCATGATAACTATAGGAATTAATCAGAAGAGGTCAGAACAGATTGGGGAGAATGATTACATATGAATTTCACAAACAATAATAGGACATATGTATGGCTCCCAAATATGCAACAAACTCCAGAAGATTTAGGATTTTTGCCTGGAAGTGTTTGCATAGATACATTTATACCCCAAGCAGACTCCAAATAATTTTTCCTCAGGTAGATGGTAAATGTTGGAGGTATATTGGGGAAGAAAGAGGTAACTGGGAAAACATGTTTTGGGAGTGTAATGAGTCGGCAGTCTTTAAAAATTCTCAGCAGAGTAGTCTGTCAGGAATACTAGGCAAGTAAATGAGTGCAACCAAGGAAATGATTTTGAGTTGGGATATAGGATCATAATTGACCAGACATAGTAAGGCCTTGTTAAATTTAATTCTGGTGGCTGCCAAGAAAGCAATTACTAGAAAATGGAAATCAAAATCTAAACCAGCCATACTTGAAGTAGTGGATATTGTAACAGAAATAAAAGAACAGGAAGTGGGATCGTTAAAAAAGGGAAGGAGTAAATCACATAGGAAAATGGAAACTGTGGGAACTATAAATACAGAAAAATGTTTTGGAAGAGGATTGAAGTTTACAAAAAGGAAGGAATTTAATAATTTATGTAATGTAGCTTATATGATATATAACAATATATGTGATCTATAATTTTTGTAAATGTGAACTTGTTAATATGGTTTGATTACTTTTATATAAATGTAAGCTTGCCAACATCACAAGGGATAATTCAATAAAGGTGTTAAAGATATTATCATGTGTTGGCCTGGTGGTGAAATGTATGATGATGACACTGCAGCTCCCAGCACATGTCCTACCAGGACTGATGATAGTGCTGGTGGCCAGCCGGCAGCAGTACTAAGGGACCCTATGTGGCAGGTTTATGCACTGTATATGGCTGCACATGGAAACAGGTGGCATTTGGTCTACAACTATGGACCATGACATTCAGATTAGTATTTAATCTTTATAAAAAAACATAAGAGTACAACAGATGCATGCAGTGCTTTGTGTGGGTTGTGCTTTGTAGTGCATAGCCTACTGTCACTGTTCAGACAGTTCCTCTTGTCTTTAAATATTTTTTTTATTTTCTTCAGTAAAGTTATACATACTATATGCATATTTACTGTTTTTCATATTTATACCCAACTGTTCACTGAGATATGCGTAGTGAATAAAACTGGCATTGCATAAGGAATAAATACATTTTGCACTGTTTTGTTGAATGAGTTTTCTTCAGGGACTGTATTTAGGTATGCATGTTCTGCTTTTGCTGTAATGTTCTGTAATATAAAAATGTAATTGGTATTGCTGGATTTAACTGACATGGTGAAAGAAATTGTACGTATTTAAAGACTTAACCACTGCTCTTCTCAAACTTGCAATTTTTCATGAGTTGACACCAGGCACAAGAAAGGAAAATGTGTGACATTTATTTGTTTTATAACATGTTTCCCTACTTTTAATTCAGTTACATAACAAGTAATGGTTTACAGTAAAGTACTGCACATCAGATTACTGTGTCACCAGAGTTCGTAGCAATCATCTGTGCATCGCTGAGGGTGAAGCAGCAACAGTGTCAGTGCTGATGGCAGGGTCTATATTATAAACTCGAAGGTACAGAATGTCAACAACCTTTTCATCGACACATATGGGTCGAACATTCACTTCAGCAAATAGCCACATCTTCAATTTCTTTCCAAGGGAAAGAAATCGGTTGGCCGTTGTTTTAAATCTGCCCTTTTCCCCACTGTAATGCGATCTTGGAGTTAGTATATTTAGTTGGGGGGTGGGGGGCACAGCCCCCCACATTGGGGCTGGGGGGGTGAAGCCCCTCACTTCATAGTGTTTGTTATATTCTGGCATGCGTAGTTGGCCTACCAATTTCTTTCCCTTGGAAAGAAATCCATGATGTGGCCATTAGCTGAAATGGACATTCAACACGTGTCAATGAAAAGGTTGTCGACATTCTGTACCTACCTTCGAGTATATAATATAGATCCCTGATGGCACAACTGTTACTCATATGTCAGTGCTGATGGCACAACAACTGTTACTCATATGTCAGTGCTGATGGCACAACAACTGTTACTCATATGCTAGTGTGATGGCACAACAACTATTACTCAATCAGTTTTCCAGAGTGCTTTAGGCTGCTAATGGTATACATTACTTTGTCCCCACCCCTATTTTTGTGGGTTATTTTTTTTAATCATTTGTGCAACTGTCCTTAATGGATACACTGCACAATGCACCTTAGCCACCTTTGCCATTCTTTCCACAGTGGATTTGTTTTATTGTGTTGTAAGCAATACCGTTAGTCAACTGAAATACTTTACAATGAATAGCCTGTTGTTAGTGAAGTACACTGTACACAGACATTGGCCTTTTCTTCTCCATATCCCAGTTATATACATATTTTTTTCTTAGTCACTTTTTCCTTAAACGTTACATTAGTGTAATGAAATGCATCTGCGGTGCTAATCCTGACTTACAAACACATGTCCTCCTAAAGATGGGGCAGATGATGGCACCCCATAATCGTGAGTAAGTTCTGGCATGTGAGTTTGATGCTGACTTGTTGTGATGATGTGACCGACTGGATGTAGGTGATCCTACAGACATAGATCTCACAGTGCTGTGTAACCACAACCTTAAATGAGAGGTTATACTATATGTAGACGAACACTGATAAAGCCTGCTTACATTTTTGTTGTGTTAGGAACCCCCCTCCTATTTTTAGTACTTTCCTGAGAAGCACTGCACTTGTAATGCAATGTGATATGTCCACACATGTTTGGATAGTACCCTGCCCTCTGCCCCATCTACAAATTACTCCTACTTGAGTCTGGAAAGTCTTGACTAGTGTATGCATGGAGGCAGACATGGGTGCTGCGTATACCACCATACTGCACGAGTGTGACCATGGCATCATCCCCAATCACTACCATTTACATCTAGTGTTGAAAATCCTCACCTACACCCTGCAGTACTCTGACCATCTCACCCTGACTCTTTGTGGCAGCAGACTGAGCCTGAACAATGTTACAGCACATTTGTTACTAAGCAGACAAAGCTTTTTGTGTTTGTTGAAGCAGCTGTGACGTGTTTGCACCTAGCATCCCTTTGAATAGGTGTTACAGTAGATACTACTACCTTTGAGATTGCACCATCCTCTACAATGTGTTTTTGTCTTTGAGGAGACACTGATGTTGAAGTGCATGGGTTCTCTAACTCTATAACCTGCAGTGTAATGTCCCCAACTACTTGACTCTGCGATCCAGTGTCACTTCCTGCAGACTTATTTAACTGCTGTGGGGTATATAATCCTCCCATTAAATTTGATGACTGTGCGTCATCATCCTCAGACTGTCTCATAAATATATAATGATATTAACACCATCAACATCTGTTTTAAGGCTGACATCTTCCAGCTGTACTGGTAAAGTGGATCTAATGCCTTCTGCTGCTGACCCTGTGAAGAATTAATTTATTACATTAGTACTGAGACAATGAAGTACACCACTGAATACTATGTAATAAGTTGTGCAGGACACTTCCCATGCGCACTCACCTCACTTTCACAATTGGCACTAATGCAGGGTTCCACTTGTTGATAATAATCCCAGTTCGGCTATGTTAAGGGCAGATCATGCCTCCTAAACCTGGTGGACTTCTTTGAGACAGTTACCAAGGCTATAGATGAGGGAAAGGTGGTACACACAGCCTACCTAAATCTCGCAAAGGCCTTCAACATCATTCCCCATTCTGGTATTATAGACAAGCTCACCACCCTGAACATAAACCCCTATGTCACAAGGTGGGTTGCCAACTGGCTCATGGACAGAACCCACATGGTGAGAGTTGTGGGAGCTAGGTCCGACTCTAAACCGGTTACAAGTGGCATTCCCCAGGGCTCAGTCCTAGGACCCCTCCCGTTCGGCATATACTTCTCAGAGGTACAGGCAAGCACAGGACGACTATGGATGACCAAGTTCGCAGACGACTGCAAACTAGGGGCTATAATTGACTCTCCAGCTGACACAGACATCCTCCAAAAGGGTCTCACTGAGATGGATACCTGGTGTCAAAATCATGACCTCAAGCTAAATACCAAAAAGTGCATAGCCATCCCCTTTGGAATAAACAAAGTACCCACAAACTACCACATATGTGACAGTCCCCTAAATATGGAAGATGTAATAAGGGATCTGGGGACCCAAGTAGATAGTAATCTCTCCTTTGATAATCACATTGCCAAAGTGGTTAAAAAATCCTTCTATGTGGCCCACCTAATCACAAAAGGGTTCGCATCCAGATCAAGAGAGATCACTGTGCCCCTCTGCTCATCAGACCCATCACAGAGTACAACGCCCCATTTGGGATGTACCTTACAAGACACCTATAACAGCTGGAAAGACCACAGATGTACCTCACCAAGAGGATCACTGGCCTGAAACAGATGCCCTATGCAGCTCGACTGAAGAAACTCCAGCTGTACTCGGTTGCATATCACCTACTCAGAGGTGATCTCTGCCTGACATACAAGGCCATATCCAATCTAAAGAAAACCATATCCCCTCGAGCCACACACTCTAGGGATCTAAACCTCACCACAACAATAAATAGGACATGCTGGAGGGATAGATTCCTGTCCCAGAGACTTCCCATGCTTTGGAACAAGATTCCAATCTACATTCGGCAAAGCTCCTCACTAACACTCTTCAAGAGAAACCTTGACGAGTGGATGGAAAACAGAAAGTTTACCCCGGGGATCACTTCAGTGGCTCTGCTGGACAGAGGCACAGGGAACTAATCTAAGGGGGCGGCAAAAGCCAACACATTCTGGCTAGGTTTATAAATGCTTTCGGGCAGATAGCCGAGTACCTCCCTATGAATCTATGAACCTATAAACATCATGTGTTATATTGTAAGCAGTTACCCTCAGCAGTCTTCCTGTTAATGTGAATGTGCAATGTTGGACGCACTGACTTTCTTGAACACACTTCTGTGGATGTTGTTGAGGTAGGTAGTTGCCACTGTCCACACCACCTCTGATTATACCCATGCCATCTTCATCAATGCCATAGTCATCTTCACATATGGACAGCAGGTTTTCCTCACTGGGTATTAAATTCTGGGAGATCCCCCACCAGTACTGGTATGGGTAATTGCATTCTGTCTTACATTTGCTCTGGCACATCCTGCCATATCATTGGCTCCTTTTCTGCACTGTCTCATGTTTGGTTCCTCCTATCAGGTACATTTACGTCTATAACTACTTAGTTCCACACCTTTGCTCTCTCAGCCTGTTTTGGCCCCATCCCTCTTCCAAAAAGACACTTCACATATGTCCATAGGGCCACCATGAGAACACGGTTCTCCTCAGGGCTAAAATTATCTTTTCTCTGTCTTGATCTCTGCTGCTGTGTCATGCTGTAATCTGGAACAAAATAAACGAGTAACACTAATGAAAATTGATTTAACACAAACACCATCATCACTCCTACAAGAAAGGACATGAAAGCATGCTTGAATTCCTTATACATGCATCAATGTTTACACCATGACTGCAGTACCATAAGAAAAGAAATCTTAAAATCATTCGCAGTCTGAGTACAGCACAAGTAATAATTTCATAATATTGATACAGTATGGGACAAAACTAAACAATCTCTTCCTCAGCTTTTCTTCTGCTAATCATGATCCAGAAATACCAACAAAAAAAGAAAATAGGTTTTTAGCATTTCCACTGTCATTTTGTTATGCCATTGAAACTACGCACAATAAAATATTCATGACCTCTCCTCACAGATTACCTGTGTAAATAACACTGCCCTGCATACTCAGCATTAAAAAAATGACACTTAAAATTCCCATCTCCTACCATTACCACCATTGTTATTATCATCATACAGCAATTGCGTACAGTACTGTCTTTACCTTGTAAAATATATTTATATGAAAAATAAGTATCAATGAAGCTGAAGTTCCATAGAGTGATAATATTTTATAAGTGTGAAATTAATAACCAATAACCCAAACAGCATATGAATTAAAACAATAAAAAATGCTGAATCAGATGTTTAAACAAACCTTTAGACCTTTAATCCACAGTGTGAGCACTTTTGTTCCGCTTAGTAGCAGAACTTCATCAGAAACATGGCAGACATTTTGTTACAAGGATTAAATAACCTCAAAGGCTCCAAAACTCCAGGCATTTAAAGGTACACACAGTCAAAAACTTACAAACTTGTAAAAACATATATATGTATGTACCTAAACACATCACAATAAAATCCCTAACTATAAAAATACTAATCAATGCATTTAATAAATATCAAAATGTTAAAATATTACAAACATTAAAAGATCAAGCGAATGTAACCAGATGAAACACTGTCAAATAAAGTAATTACACTTTGGCAGCCTTGATTTCTAACATAGGCTTAATGGAAATAACATAATTAATGCGGCTTAATGGAAATAACATCATTAATGCCTGGTGGTTTACAGGCATTGTTCTCTTTGTTCAAGAATTGCTTCCCAGTCACCCCCTCTGTAACTAGGTGTAGCTTTTTCAATACTAAATGCAAACTTTTTAAAATCACGACATATAGCTGAGTGTTTATATAAGGCATTAGCTTCAAGCCCTTTACTGATCGCATAGCTGTGTTGGTAAATTCTATTCTGTAAAGGTCCTACTGTCTTGCCAACATACAATGCTGGGCAAGAGGAACAAAAAACAATGTATACGACTGTCTTATTAATACAATTATAATGTTCCTTCACTGAAAGCAATCTGAGATGGCCAGACACTGAGAAATATGTACCCTGTAAAACATATCTACATTGCTTATATGTTCCACAAAATGTCATGCCCCAGTTCTTATTTGATACATTTTGTATGTCATGGTTACTTTGTAAAATAACCTTTAAATTATTAGTCTTCTTGCAGACAAATTTTGGCTGCTGCCCAAACTGGTCAAGCAGTGCAAACGCACCTAATACTGCCTTCCAGTGACATTCGATAATATTTTTTAGAGAAGAAATGTCAGCATTGTAGTAAACAACAAAAACCTGAGTTGAGTCAGTACTCTTAGTATTCCTGTTAACAGTCAAATCCTTGGGACAACTCAGTAAGGGATCAAAATTTTTATGTCTAACTTCAAGAATCCATTTTTTAAGATCCCCAACAATGACAAGGGGTACCCACAATCACTAAAGTACAGAGTTTATCAATCTCTTATTTAAACAAAATCATCTGAAATCAACCCACTGAGTCTAATAAGCTTTTTACAATATTTATTTTTTGCCATCAAGTGTGCCGACTGGTAAAATGTAAAAAGGCATTTGAAAAAGTTTCTTTTCTAAATAACCTAGACTCATCTCTCCTTTCAGATAAATTGTTGTACAGAGTAATGTCTAGGTAGTTTATCGAACTATCACTCGTCTGATAGAAAAAGTATAAGTCAATTGAACAATTATAAAAGTCAAAAAAAGTCTTGCAGCTCAGTAAGGTTCGCTTTCCATAGAATAAATATATCATCCCCGTACCTCATATAACCTTCAATCTTGTAAAAGATGGGTGAAACGAATATTTGCATAGTTTCCCAATGTCATAAAACCATGTTTGCAAAAACAGGGGCCAAGGCTGCCCCTAACTCAACACCCCTGTGCTGCTTATAGCATTCCCCCTCTAAAAATCCAAAGTTATTTTTAAAAAACAGTTCCATACGTTGAAAAAATGAAATTAATCTCAGCCTGGTCAAGGTTGGTACCCTTAGCCATGTAACCCAGGAATCATTTCAAACCATCATGTGGGATGATAGAGAATAAGAAGTTATGTACCTACCATAACGTTCCATGTTAGTTGTCTTCTCTCGCCTTCTTTCTTGCTTGATGGGTTCGGAGCCGATCCTCGGCTCCGACTCGGCACTTGCTTTAGCTCGAGAACTCCTTTTACCAGCTCGAGGCAGCCCCATATCCCATGATGCAAGGCGGTAAGTACCCAGATCTCGTTTGTTGACAAAGGGCAATAACACCAAGCAGAAAATACTTCCCAAAGGAAGAAGAAACTTACAGATGGAAAAAGGACCAGGTCTGAATGGTCTTTAGCATAATAGTTTCTTATACAAGGTCTGTCCAGGCCAGGGGAAGGAGGGAGGGTCGAAGAAAGAAGGCGAGAAGACAACTAACATGGAACGCTATGGTAGGTACATAACTTCTTAATGTTAAGTTGTCAATCTCGCCTTCATTCTTGCTTGATGGGACCGCCCCTAGCACCTCTATCCTGGGTGGCTCAATGGAACAAACTCTTGAGGACTGTAGAGCCAAAACTGGCTCTGTCCCTGGAGGCCAAGTCCAATTTGTAATGGGAAACAAAAGTGTGAGGAGTGGCCCAAGTGGCCGCTGCACAAATAGTGTCCAAAGGAAGTCTAGCCTGAAAAGCTGTAGAAGTAGCTAAACTCCTAGTTGAATGTGCTTTAGGTTTTGAGCACAGCTGTTTTCCCCTGAGCGTATAAATTTCAGTGATGACCGAAGAAAGCCATCTGGACAAAGTCACTTTAGAAACAGGAAGGCCTTTTTATTATCCGCATAGGAAACAAAAGTTGATCAGATTTTCTAAATTTTTTTGTTCTGTCCAAATAATATCTAAGTTGACGGTGGACGTCAAGATAATGTAGCTTTTGTTCAGCCCTATCTGAATAGTTAGGAAAAAATACAGGAGATCAATGGATTGATTCAGATTGTTCTTTGAAGCGACCTTAGGTAAAAGGATGGATTAGTTCTCAAAGATACTCTATCTTTGTGAAAAATCAAATAAGGGGGTCGAACCGAAAGAGCATGAAGTTCAGACACCCTCCTGGCAGATGTAATAGCCACTAGGAATAAAGTTTTCCAAGAAAGATATTTCAGGGAACAAGAAACAGCTGGCTCGAAGGCGGCAAGAATCAAGGATGTCAGCACTAAATTTAGATCCCACTGAGGAGGAGGATTCCTGATTGGAGGCTTTAGTAGGAAAATTCCTTTCAAGAAGGCCCTGCAGAGCCTATGGGACATAATATTATGATCTGCTATCCCGACATGAAAATTAGAAATAGCAGCCAATTGAACTCTGACTGTGGAAGAAGAGGAGCCTGCATGAAAAATCTCTGCTAAGAAGTCCAGAACTGCCTGAACAGGGGCAGTAAAAGGATCAATATTTTGGGTCTTAGCCCAATAAGAGAAACGTTTCCATTTGCTTGTGTAAATCCTCCTGGTAGAGGATTTTAGTGAAGATACTATGATGTCTCTAACTGGGTTAGAGATCAAAGGAAGCCTGGCTAAGGAAGGAAGTGGAGCAACCATGCTGTGAGGTTGAGAGAA
Organism: Protopterus annectens; assembly: GCF_019279795.1. NCBI lineage: Eukaryota > Metazoa > Chordata > Ceratodontiformes > Protopteridae > Protopterus > Protopterus annectens. The sequence goes on from NC_056750.1 coordinate 773,521,337, forward strand.
GGGATTGACCGGTGCAGCTGACCGGATTGGTGAATCAGTAGATCTGGCACTGGGTCCAGATGCCACGGCTGCACCAAAAGGTGATGATGGAGGAACGGGAACCAAACTTGTCGAGGCCAGTAAGGGCAATGAGAATCAATTTGGCTCTCAAACGGTAGCTTTCTGGATCACCTGAGGGATCAGAGGAAATGGAGGGAAGGCATAAAGAAGTCCCTGGGGCCAATCCTGGGTCAGAGCGTCTCTGGGGATGGCCTGATAGAGGGAAGAGGCTGAAGAAGTCTGGACATTTGCTGTTTTGGGGAGTAGCAAAAGATCGCAACATGGACGACCCCATTCCAGAAAAATCTCTTCCGCTATAGATTGCTTGAGAGACCACTCGTGAGGCATGAGGATAGCTCTGCTCAATCTGTCCGCTATAATGTTGGTTTTCCCAGGGATATGCGTTGCTACCAGAAACCGATGAGAGGAGATCGCCCATTGCCAAAGTCTGAGCGCTTCGACACAAGGGGTAGGACTTGGTTCCGCCCTGTTTGTTGATATACCAAACTACAGACATGTTGTCTGTGTGGACTGCAATTGTCCCTACGGGAAGAAAGTCGTTGAGGGCTTGCAACGTTAAAAGCACTGCTCTCATCTCCAGGACATTTATGTGCAGATGGTACTCGAACGGTTGCCACGCCCCATGAACCATCCTGCCCTGATAATGACCCCCACCCGATCAGGGAGGCATCCGTGGTGACAGTGGCTATCGGGACGGGGTACAAAGCACCTGCCTTGGTGAACCTGAGACGATGTGATCCACCAAGCAAGATGCTGTTTGCATGTCTGTGTCACCAGAATCTGGTGACGCATTGGGAGTTGCTGGTATGACCACTGTGTGAACAGCATCCACTGAAGGAGGCGCATGTAGAATCGAGCCAGGGGAAGAAGAGTAATGGCCGCAGCCATGAGACCTAATACCTTTAGAACCATTCTGGCCTGTACTTTCTTGCTGGCCAGAATGATCCTGACATGAGTCTGAATGTCTGAAACTCTTTGTTCTGTAAGGGTAGCTGACATCCAAACAGTGTCTAAGTTTGCGCCTATGAAGGTAATAGACTGGCAGGGCGATAAGGATGACTTTTCAAGTTGATTGAGATGCCTAAATGAGAACAAAGGTCTATTGTGTAATCCCTGGCTTGTATAAGCTGATGCCTGGTGGTGGCTGACAGGAGCCAGTCGTCGAGATACGGAAACACCTGGAATCCTTGACGCCTCAGGTGAGCCGTGACCACTGCCATGCATTTGGTGAACACTCTGGGGCTGTAGTGAGACCAAAGGGCAGGGCTCTGAACTGGAAATGACTGGACCCCAGCCGAAAGCGGAGAAATCTCCTGGAGCGTCTGTGAATTTTGATGTGATAGTACGCGTCCTGAAGATCTATTGAGCACATCCAGTTGTCCTTCTGTAAGAAGGGCAGAATTGACTGAAGAGTGACCATTCGAATCTTGTCCTCCTGACAGACTTGTTGAGTCTGCTGAGATCCAATATTGGTCTCCAGTCTCCCGTCTTTTTGGGGACCAAAAAGAACCTTGAGTAGATTCCGGCTCTGAATGGTCTATTGTAACTGGCTGAATGGCTCTTTTGCAGTAGTTTTGCGATTTCTAACTCTGCAATGTCCCTTAGACCGGTGGTACATCTGGAAGGGAACTTGAGGGGAAGGGACTTTCCTCGAAAGGAATTATGTAACCCTTGGATATGATCGACTGTACCCATCTGTCTTGAGTGAGGGAATGCCAGGCTTCTGGGTACAGTGATAATCTTCCCCCGACTGCCTCCAAGGAGGGACAGCCGGGCAACACCTCAGGGATGCTGAAAGGGCTTATCAGAGAGAGGCTCCCTGTTTCCCTGGTTCTTCGACCCCTCTGCCTCTAGAGCGCGCCTGTTGTTGTTACCCCCTCTGCCTCTAGGGGCAAACTGACCACGTGAATCCGGCGTGACTCCTTGGGATTTACGGAACCACATCTTTCCACCCTTCTGTCCTTTGGGATAAGGCCTAGAAGGGGTGGAAAAGCGGACTCCAACAGCAGAAAGAGTCTTGCCGTCCTGTTCACACCTGGTCAAGGTTTCCTTCACCTGAGGGCCAAACAAAGCTGACCCATCAAAGGGAGAATTTGTGAAGGACGCCTTAAAGGGATCCGCAAAATCACATAGCCGCATCCAGGCTTGGCGTCTAAGAGCCACACCTGTGCCTGCGGCTTTACTCGCTCCATCCGCAGCATAAGATATTAGCCACATGGAGGAGTTAGCAATGGAATTGAGGGTTCCTAGCTGCGAAGCAATCTTTTCTTGAGCCCCTGCAGCTGTAGGATCCTGAACTACTTCTCCCAGCTCCTTCAGGATATCTCTTTGGAGTCTGGTGAAGTGACATAGGTAATTCAGCGAACGCATAGCAAAGGTCGCTGAGGAAAACATCCGCTTACTGTACCTATCCATGGTCCTAGAGTCCTTATTAGGAGGATGGACGGGCACGGAAGGATCTGCAAGTTCCTTTTTGGTGGCCGCAGCCACCACCATGGCATCAGCGGCGACACCCTTGGTAAGGAATTGTTTGTCACTAGGGGCAGTGATAAATTTAGAAGGCCTCCTAGGGACTGGCTCTACAGAGTCAGGAGCTGCCCACGCCTTCGTGCAATAACCTGCATAAGGGGTCGAAGGCGGAGACACCCAGGAGGTGGAGGGCCGAGATCCAAATGCCTCTAGGTATACTGACTCATCCTCAGAGAGATTGTTGGTGGGCCAGTTTCCCCTCTGTTTCAGAAGTTCTAGGATGTCTGAGAAGGAGACATCCTCAGAGGGGATCTAGGGGATCCCTCTGACTCATCAAAGTCAGTATCCAAGTGACAGACTCGGGAGTCTACATGCTTCCTCTTACAAGTCCTCTTCCTAGGAGGATCTCCCGAAACATCAGGAGAATCCTCGGAAGAGGGGAAATTCCCAATGGGGAAACCTGAGGCGGAGGATCTCTGGGTCCTGTAGCAAGAGAAGTGGCAGAGATGTCAACAGGTACTATAGAGGGAGGAGCTACGGAACAGACTGCTGACTGATACCAGTGGCCAGTACACTCTTCATCACCTCGAATGCTCCCTCCCAGGCAGGTCCGAGAGAACCCGCTCCAAGAGCTAGGAACCCAGGGACCACCGAAGGGAAGTCTCCGAGGCAGATGTCGGAGCCGAGCTCACCAAGGCCGAGGCTCCAAGGGGAAGAGCGGCTCGGACAAGGGTCCGATGCCACTCACCCCTCGGAGGAGACCATGGAAGCCCGACCACCAAATCCCTCTAAGGAAGAGGAGATAAGAGTAGAGGCTGAAGGAACAGAAGGGGTATCCGTCCTCCAGCCGTAGCAGTAACCATGCCCGAAGACTCCAACTCCAAGCTCTGGGGTAGAGTTGAAGGAGGAACTGTAACGGGTGTGGACCAACAGTCGCCTGCTGAGACGGACTGTGTAACATTTGGGCCAGTACCTGTGACTTGAGTAATCTACTGACCACTCTCTCTAGGTCATGATCTGACAACCTGGATGACCTTGAAGATCGGCTCCGATGGCTCCGTTCCGATAGAAGAGGTGAAGCCGGAGCCGAAAGTATCGGCTCCAAGGAGGGAGACCTCGACCTCTTCCTGGAATGAGCCATCGGACCCGATACTACAGATCCTGTCGGCGCCGACTTCTCGGAGCCGACAGAACGTCCCGATGTATCGGCTCCAGCCGGAGCCGATACAGCCACCAAAGTAACGGTGTCGGAGCCGATCGGAGCCGACACCGATGCCTGTGCCACATGGGTGTCGGAACCGATCGGAGCCGACATCGGCGGACAATACAGATTCGGCACCGATAGCCATCGGTGCCGAAAGCTTTGTCAAGCCAGAATCGGCTCCAGCCGGAGCCGATCTCGACTCAGTACGAGTCGGAGCCGAGGCCGCAGGCTTAGATACAGAAGCCTGGGCCTTGGCAGGTTTTGTTGATTTTGGTGGAGCCGACTTAGCCGGAGAGCCCTCCGGCTTAAGAAGGCCCCTAAGAATCAACTTATTACGTCTCTCCTGCAGGACTCTCTGGCTGAAGGAGTGACAAATAGCACAGGAGTCCTGCAGGTGAAGAGGGCCTAGACAATACAGGCAAGAAGTGTGACCGCCTGTCAGAGACATCTTCTGACAGCACGAGTCACACTTCTTAAAACCTGAGACCCTCTCCTTTGACATGGTGCCGAAAAACACAACACACAGACACACCAGTCAAAATTAAATTAAACAAAATACCAAGAGGTATTCTATAAAAAAACAACACACACACCCTAACAGGGGGGGGATGGGATAGGGAAAATTGACTAACAAAAAGTTAAAAGAGACAGGGAATTTCTGTCAGAAAGGGTAGAAAAATAAACTTAAACTATCAATAAATTAGTTTTAGACTAAAAGGGGCTTGAAAAATCACAAATGTGAACAACTTACCAGGAGCTGGTAAAAAGAAGACCTCCTAAGCGAAGCGGCAAACGAGATCTGGGTACTTACCGCCTTGCATCATGGGATATGGGGCTGCCTCGAGCTGGTAAAAGGAGTTCTCGAGCTAAAGCAAGTGCCGAGTCGGAGCCGAGGATCGGCTCCGAACCCATCAAGCAAGAATGAAGGCGAGATTGACAACTTAACATCAAGTCTTTAATATCAATTGTCACAAACAAGACATCAGGTAAAAATTTCAAATCTGCAATAGACTGAAAAAAATTTCACGAGTGTTTTAGTAAATGCTTTTTTCTTATTGAAAAAGACTTTAACTTAAAATCAACCATTTTAACCATTGCTCAGTTTCTGACAATGCTGAAGCTACAAAGGGTCTGAGTGGGGGGGGTCGACCATTGACTTGTGAATCTTAGGGATTTCGAATATCCCCAGAACCCAAGGATGCTTGACCTTAAGGAAGTCTCTCATCTTAGGAGGTATATCAAAAGTAGTATATAAATCCTCCAATAGGCTATGTTAGTCTTGTTTTGTGAGACTTCTATACAGAAATCACAGTTATTTAAAAACTCAAGCATCTTAAATACATACAGGTTGTGGTCCATAATGAAAACACCCTCACCTGATCTGGCTTCATCACATATAAATGCTTATCATTAGATAACTTGAACAAAAGGTCTCTTTCATCAGGAGTTAAGTTATAAAATCTTTCTCTTCTATTGGCTCCGTTCTCTGATACTATTTTCACATAACTGATCAAAAAGCCCAATAGGTGGTGCTAAAGGGGGGGGGGGAGTTAAAATACTACTACTCCCCAATTCATTGTTAGCACCAGGTTCATTTTTAGGTGGCATCAAACATTTCAAGTTCAGTTTTCTAGTGTACAGTTTTAGTTCAATCAGGGTATCCATTACATTGGGGTAACTAGAGAGCACAAACTTAAACCCTTTTTGAAATAATAAACCAAAAAGAGAAGTAATAAGGCAATGGGGAAAAATTATATACAGTACATCCGTCAAAAATATATACAGTACCTTCACAGCAGGTGTGTCCAAACCATCGAAATAAATTATTTCCACCCTCGATGATTCTGATACCCCCTAGAATACCAATCCTGTCTTGGAAGGGGGGGGGGTTGAAAGTCAGGGGCATTCCACTCCTGCCTCTCCACTTTTCCTCCAGCCTCTTAAATTTGTGGGGTTTCCATTCCCCCCAAAAAATGACTGTCTGCTCGTCACTATTGCCATCACCTTCCCTGTGAGTATCACGTGCATCACTGGGATCAATGGCTTCATACCTTTTTCCACCATTTGGAATTGGATAGTTCTTATGTTTACAGTCACGCACATCCCTTTGAATTTTCTTCTGTTTACATTTATATGCAGAGGCTTCATATTAGTCAACCATGTAAAAAGCTCCATGAAATTCATCCAGGTGATAAGAAAAACAAAGTTTGCTTCTAATAAGAATGTCCAGATTCTTAATTTCCACTTCTAATTTCTCCAACTGTCTTAAGTTTTCCTTAATAATAATATGCATCATTTCAGTGCCCATCCAATCAAAAAGGTCCAGCAGCTAATGATGCAAAACAGATCTCGGTGTAACAACATTGGGGTATTTAAAAATTCCCGACCCCTTCGGTACAATACAATGTACAAGACAAAAGTTCAGAAAGGAATTGTCCATAAGCAAAGATTTGTATTTCATCACCAGTTTCTCAAATTTCTTAATACCATCCACCAAAGAACCTTTAAATGCTTGTTCTGTACCTGCACCAACAGCACCATTATCAACAGTACTGTCTCCAAATGTACGCTTAGATGTAAACAATTCATGAACATTAAAATTAGCAAAGTCCTCAGTTTGTGGCTCAGTGTCATCTCTCCCACCAGAAAACATACCCCCAACATTATTGGAAGCCCCCAAAACCACCGAAGTTGAAGGCACAGTATGCCCAGCAGCAGCATATGACTTTTTTTACCTTATAATAACTCTGGGCCAGCATTTCTCCCTTTGTCGGTGTCAATATCCATAGTAGATAAGGCTGCCGTTAAAGTATTCTTCACCTGTTAATTCATCCAATTCATACAGACAAAAGAGTTAAATTGAGTGGTGCACTGGTAATGCTCCCCTCTCCACTAAAATCCATATCAGGTCCAGATGCAAGGAATAGGTCCATTTGGGACATACTGGTAGAGACTGCAAATAAACTCAGTAACCAATAACCCAAACACCATTTGAATTAAAACAATAAAAATAAATAAATAAACTCTGAGTTATTGGTTACTTGTTTATTTACAGCTGCTACCAATATGTCACATATGGACTGTATGAATCAGACGAATGAACAGGTGAATACTTTCAGTCTTTCCTATCTTCACCTTTCCAGTCTTGCAAAGAACCAATGTATGTATCCACATAAGGACACCTCTAATGAAAATGTATAAAACCCCTTTATATTTTTTAGAAAAAATAATATAAATAGCTGTGCTGCTTACCACTTGCCTTAACTATCTGTGAATACTTCTAACATGATTTTGCACAGCCATGTTCGTCCATAATATCCAAATATTTGTGAAATTATACGAGCATTTACATTTCAATGTAATATTTTCCACATACTTAAAACATAACTCACCATTTTTAAGCATTCCATGAAAGTGGGTATTTCCTCGCAGAAGACTTTGTATTCCCATAGTCATCACAAATAACTTGTGCATTGTGTACTTGCATATATGTAGCTGTGCTCTTTGCAGATAACTGCTTCAAACGTGTGAACCTCAGGACTATGAATACCACCCACCCATAATGTAAACAAAATTAAGAATCCAATCATCCTTTCATCCAAGATGATTTCCATAAGTGAAAAAGAGATTAGTTATGCAAGCATCTAGTATAAAAACAGAAAAGGCAGGCCTGAAGAATTAACAAGAAGGAACTTTATGGAGGGGGACTCAATTTTTACTACAAAAAAAGAAAGGGTAAAACGTTAATGAGCAACCCTACATCATTTTACTTCATAGGATCTTGGGTGAGTATTAGGCCAACAATCCCAGGGCACCTTTATAAGCCTACACATGCTTACCAAAGGTGAGAATGAAAGCCTGTCTCGTGTGTGTAAGGTGAACACCTTAACGATTATTCCAACCACCCACTAACTTTAACAAATTAGTTTTTGCGTACATGGTATAAATAACAGAAGTTAAACACTTAGAAAATACTACAGCTGGAATGGTAAATAGCTATATTTTCCCTGATTTTGATTCTGATGTTTGCCATATCTTTAAATCCACTGTTATCTTTTTATTTTTGGTTGGTTCCTATCGATATGGATCTTCGATCTCTTTGTAAACTTAATCTGTACCTGTTGACATGCCAACCTTGACTCCTCCTTTAACTCATTCCCTCCAATATTGCTCTTTTGAGTTTGTACTCAATGGGTGTGGCCTGAGCCTTTAAAAAAATAAAGTTGTTGCCTCACAGTTCAAACAAATATTCCTATCTCTATCATTATAACTGTTACTAGAAAACTGCAAATGGCAAACTATTCATCCCAAAGTAATCTTTTTTACAGTGGCTGCATTCATTCAATTTTAGGTGTTAAACTGGATTTTACAAGCCATAGTAAACACAGTACATCATACTTTTTATAATGTTGTATATAAACAGCTTACAATATCTCTGTAACCATTCAAACAACACACTACCCTGGCACAAAGTGTTAGGGGGCACAACTGGCTAATCCCGATTGCTCTTCAGTGCACACAGACATTTAAATGACATCAAAACAGAGCACCGTTTACCAAGTTTAAAAGTAGAAAAAATATTTGTTTCCTCAACTGAGTGATGTGACATTCCAAGTGGGGTTGATAGCTCTAACTCACCACTTTCTTATTGGGTCGGGAGTTGGCATAATGGTTAAGTGTTTATCTCACAGACAAAGTACAAAGTTTGGTTCTCACCTTTGAAAAGAAATTGGCTTAAAATGGCCCACAAGGACAACTAACATAGCACTTGCCTATAAACCTATAAAATCTGTAACAACTGCTCACTACATTTTAAGAGAAGTAAGCGGCTTTTTTTTCCATGTACCAAGTAGAAGTGATTTTTTTTGTTTTGGTTTGTTTGAGGGTTGCCAAATCTGGGGATGGCACAAATCACAAAATCAGCTCACTGCACCTCTGACTGCAGAAATGCCTGGAGGCATCACTAGTCTATAATGAGTTAAGTTCCAAGTGAGTTGTGAGACAGAAAGGAATGCATGCTACACATGAGGCAAAACAATATGAAGTCCCAGGGAGTAACTTTTTAAACAACCAAATGAACCCAGCATGATACAAAGTCCTAATGCTGACTACATTTAGAATACAGAGAGTTGAAGTTTACACATTTCTGGGCATCATTAGCTTATAGTTATGTTGGATAAAATTAACAGCAAGTTAACTGGCAAAAAGTCATCTGAGAAAGACAGATGAGTTCTGTGAACCAAAACATTACATAACCTGAATGAAAGGTGATACTCAAGATACTACTGGACTGATGCAATCTCTCTCTCTCCATATATATATTTATATTTATATATATATATGCAATGTGTGTGTGTGTGTGTGTGTATATCTATATATATATATATGTGTGTGTGTATATATATATATATATATATATATATATATATATATATGTGTGTGTGTGTGCATATATATATATATATATATATATATATATATATATATATATGTGTGTGTGTGTGTGTGTGTGTGTATATATATATATATATATATATAGAAAGAGAGATACACACACATGAAAACATATATAAGATCAAGTTAATACATATCAACAAGGGTGTAAAGGAAGATGATTTATTTGTGTAATCAGCTGCAACACTCTGCACTATTATAGAAAGAATATAAAACATCAGTGCTCTATAAGACACAATCACTTCTTGGCCTTTTGGCTAAGATCAAGCGTAGAGGAATCAGGTAATAACTGCACAGTGTACATCACATGGATGTGTGCTGAGTTCCGATAATGAACATGTTAGTCACAAGAGTCAGAGGTTAAATTCCTTAACCACAAAGTTTTAGGCCAGGAAACCTTTATTACATCTGGAAATCTGCTTTCCTGCTACTGTACTTAATTTTAAGATAAGACAGTTGTCATTGGTACTGATGGTCTATTGTGCAGAGTTCACTTCTGCATGGAAAGGCAACTTGAGTTAGAAATTTGAAAACAGAACAGTAAACCATACAATGGTACTGCTAATTGGATCTGGAGGACAGCATACCAGATACAGTACAGTGATGGTCACTAGATGCTTACAGCAGACATTTGTCGATGAATTTACAGGTAAACCAGTGGACCTTCTTTCTAATTAACAAGAAAGAACCCTTTTACATGTGGGAAAGATGTTACAGGCTGAATGCTACTGGGAAATAGGGAATAAAGAAAAAAGCAGCGAGTCCAAAACCCTGTCAGTTTCTCCTTCCTACTAGTCCTGAAAATGAGCAGGTGCTTTTGCATATGTTTTTGGGAAAGTGGAATTCCTAAAAGCCCTGCAGATATCCTGAACAGCTGATGGTTAGGACCAGGCTGATTAGAATCATTTACATGGTAAGTAACAACTCCAATGGATGAGGGTATATAGGCAGTCAGTACAGTGCAGTAATACCTTCAGAACCGCTGCAATTCCTGGTGTGCGTCATACCTCTCAACATAGTTGTTTAAGAATTCTAGAGAAAGCCAAAAATAATGAGGTCCAAATGCCAAAATCAGGGACAGTTTTTGTTTTTAAATATTGCTCTAATTTGCTTTAGAAAGCTAATAAAACAACAGGTTTTGCATCAACATACATTTTCCGAACAATAAGGGCTAAGATATTCTAATGACTTTTATTATTACCTGACTGTAATCCTCAGTAATTTACCAGAATATCAAAACATTTACAAGGGACAGGGCAGAAATATGAGGCAAACTTAGGGGCATTCAGCAAAATCAGAGACAGCTGAGATGTATATTGTTGGTACAGTCACTGGATTCATTTGAACTTAAACTGGGAGTAGTGTACTGATCACAAAAGACCTATTTCAGTCTCAGCCTGTCTGCAAATCAAAAATCTTGTTCACTTGGAGCATCAGAATTCATTGGCTTTAATAGCTTCAGACTTCTTTACAGAAACACTGCATTATTTGATTCATGCAGTTTTCTGTTTCATTCTACAGGGGCTGCTTTATCTGTTGTTGCTTTGTGAAGCTATAGGCAATTTGCATGAAAACAATGTCACGTGATCCTCTACACTTAATACACCTTATGGTCTAAGCCTCAAAGGTTGAAAGTTGACCTGTGTGGGAGTGGGAAAGCTGGATCAGCGAATTCTAGGAAGACGACGCTGAATATGTACATGTAGTATCAGTCAAGCTTAGCCAAGATCTGTGCATGATAAGCTTAGATAAGCATGCACAAATCCTTTGTAAACATAAGCACTGGAACTCATTACATTTTTATATTCAGATGATGAATGAAGCTCGGTAAAGCTATGTCAAAAGAATGTAGTTAATATAAAAGATTATACAATTAATTGGCTGAGATTCATTTATACAGTATATCAGAGTATGATTTGTTTTCATTGTTAAGTAATGATTTAGTAAAAAAAAAAGGAGCAAGAATAAACTTCATCATATTTCTAAGAACTGCATCTCACAGCAGTTGTTTGGGATAATTTCTGCAGCAACATTACCAATTCAAAACTATAATTCTACAAAGTGAGGATTCAGACACATTACACTTGCTGGTGAGAATATGTAGCTCCTGAATAAAATGCACTTTTTTTTTTATTCTTTGTTGACCAGGTTAGTCTCCAACACAAACAAATATATAAAGAAGTTCCATTAAGTGGTTAACCAAATAAACTACGAATAAATATAAAACCACAAAATCAACCACAAGAGACAGTACACCTGTTCAACGTAATTTCAAGATGAGAACAATATAAAATGATTTTATCATTAGCCACTTCAGTGTATTTTCCCAAAACTGACAAAACAAATTTGACACCTGAATCTTGTGGAAACTAGTGAATAATGAGGTGATATCAACAGTCACCATTAAAATGTCAGTGTTATCATACCTATAAGTTGTATTAAATTCACGTATTTGGTTCAAAAAGTCCCAAGAATCTCTAACATAAGAGATTAACTGTTATACTAAAGGATTCAAAACTGTATCTAAAAAAAGAGAAAGGTAACACTGTTGGGAGCCAACACTATTGGTCTAAAAGGGGTGTGTATTGAACTCATGAATTCTGGAGATAACAAACAGGATCCCAAACTTTGGATTTTCAATTAATAAAAAATTGTATAATTCATAATTAATTTCATTGTACCCCAAAATTCATAAGAGTTCAACAGCCCCTCTCCTCCCTTTTAGACCTATAGTCCCGCCTCCCAACAGTGTTACTGAAAGTACCTCCCTTTTTAGATATGGTTTTGAATCCTTTAGTTCAACAGTTACCCTCTTATGTTAGAGATTCTTGGGACTTTTTGGACCATATACATAAATTTGATACAACTTATAGGTATGATAGCTTAGACGTTTTAGTAGTGATTGTTGATATTTTTTTTATTATTCACTAGTATTCCATAAGATTTGGGTGTCAAATTTGTTACATTTTTTTTTTTACGAAAATACACTGAAATGGCAAATTATAAAATCAATTTATATTGTTCTCTTCTTAAAATTAAGTGAAACAGGTGTACTGTCTCTTGGTGATGTTTTTGTGGTTTTACATTTATTCTTATGACCAGCTTAGTCATACTAGACTGGAATCTTGAGGTGGTATTTTTACAACAAGAGGAAGAGAGGAAACATTTGTATAGATCAACCACTTTAAGCATCTACTGTGGTGTGCAGCATCCTCAAAATAAAATATCACAGACTGAGTGCCATGACAGGACTAGCTCCTCGATAGTATAAAAAAAAACCATGGCTCTAGGTGATTTGATTGTGTTGACTAATGTCATCAATGAGTATGGGTATTTGCCAGTGATGAATGGAGTTGAGGACCCAGCCTACTCTGACCTACTCCAGAGACCCATGCAAATGGTGGGAAAGGTGTATGTGCCCCTATTGGCCAACTTGTGCCTGCTATAAAGCCCAGCAGCCCTGGGTCAATAAGCTACTGGCAGGCTGGTGTCCAGCTGCCCAGCCTGGGACAGTTCTGTTGAATGAAACTCAAGCTAAAACAAATTAACTTGCTAAACATGAAATGAGAACTGATACAATCAATGTAGGTTCACTGACAAGACACAGCTTGTAAATGGATGACATGATGGTAAGGAGGAGGCTGGACTTCCTGTGTATCCAGGAGACAAGATGGAAGGCAATGCAGCAAAGCTACTTGGCTTGGGATCTAGCGTCAGGAGGAGGGCAGACTAGAAATGTTATGGGAATTGTGGTGAGGGAGAGGTTTGAGAAGACAGTGATGGATGTCATCATAATTAGTGACAGACTCATAGCAGTCAGACTCCAGCGTAATGATAGGGCAGTATTCATAATCTCAGCCTATGCCCCACGGCAAAGTTGTGATAGTGAGTAAAAGATTGCATTCCTGCAGCAGTTGCAGGATCTACTAGATAAAGTAGGACAACATGAATTGGTGGTGATAATGGGTGACCTGAAGGCACATATTGAAGAGGACAGAACAGGAGGACTGCTTGGGTCCACATGGGTGGGCCAGCAGGAATAATGAAGGAGAGTCTCTTCTAGACTTCTGTCTGGCAAATGGCTTGAAGGGAGCAAACACATGATTCAGCAAGAGAGACCATCACAAGATCACATGAAGGCCAACATGCAATTCAGGTAGACTTTCACATAGTAAGGAAAGGGCACTGGATTAGAATCAGTGATTGAAAAGCCACCCCAGTAAAACAGTCAGCCTACAGCATAAACCACTGGCTGCCACAATCAGCTGCAAGCAGTGGCTAGACAAGGCTCTAAGGTCAGCAGAGAATAGACTGAAGACCCAGAAGTTGACTGGAGAGGAAGCACAACAGTTCAATGCATGACCCAGGGCTCTAGCACCTCAAGAAGAAGAGGAACTAGGTGGAGCTGAAGAAGAATGGTAGTACCTCAAACAGCAGGTGTGAGGACTACAGAACAGTTATGCAGCTGAACCAGGTATGGAAATAAGGTACATAAGGAAAGCTGGTGGTGGGATACAGAAATCCAGGAGATCATCAAAAGAAAAGAGGAGGGCATGAAAAAGCGGGAGATAAAAATGATGGCTCAAGTTAGGAAGGTATACTGGCTGGCTAACAACAAGGCCAAGGGAGGAGTTGCAATAGCAAAGAACAAGGCATCATGGGCACTCTACCAGCTTCTGGAAAGTGATTCAGTAGCTTGCACAAAGAAACTGTATCAGGTTGCAAGGCAAAGACAGGAAGTTAAAAAAGATAGTCAGACACCGTTCACAAAGGATGCCAGCAACAACCTGTTCATCAGTCCACAGACATCAAAGGCAGATTGAAGGAGTACTTCCAGCACCTTCTGAATAAAGATAACCCCACAGAATATGTACTGCCACAGATACAGCCCACAGTGAGAAAAGAGGAGGACCCACCATAGAAGTCAGGGAAAGCAACAGGCTCAGATGAGGTCACGGCAGATATGATAAAGATGTTGAGTGAGATGGGGGATCTCTCCCAAGATGCCTGCACAGTGAGAAACATCTTAATTTCAGCTCTCCCAGTGTGAAAACAGAAATTCATCTGAAAAAAAGATCATCATCAGCCCCCTTTTTCCCATTTTTTTCTACATGGGGTCAGGGTATCGTGTTAACTATTGCCAACTCTCTTGATTCAGTGCCACACTCCTGTCTTCTTCAACACTTATGCCTGACTGTTGCAGATCTTCTTTCACACAATCCATCCACCTCTTTGCTGGATGTCCTCTCTTCCCGTCTGTCCCAAATCGTCCTCACTAGATTGTCTTCCGCTTTTCTACACATGTGCCCAAACCACTGTAATCTGTTCTCTTTGATCTTTTCTGCAATTGGAGCTACGTTGGTTTCTGCTCTTATGTCCTCATTTCTTCGTCTGTCCCACAGTGTGCATCCTATCACCTTACTCAGGCACTTCATTTCCATCACCTCTAGCTTCTTCAACTGTTCTGCCTTTACTACCCACATTTCTGTATCATACAGTAGTACTGGTCGCACCACTGTCTTGTACACCTTACTTTTCAGCTTCTTTGGCATTCTTCTGTCAGACTACACCTGATACTCTATGCCAGTTGACTGCAGCCCCTCTGATTCTAGCTTTGACCTCTTCATTCAGACTACCTTTCTCCTCAACAACTCCTCCCAGATACTTAAAGCTGTTTACCTGTTCTACTATCTTCCCTTCTATCTCTTTTCTCAGCTTCTTCTGATTTCCCCAATTTGCTGCCATTACCACTGTCTTATCTGTGCTCAGTTTCATCCCATGTGCCTTCAGATTTGCATTCCATTCTCCTATCCTTTGCTGAAGTTCTAGCTCAGAGTCTGCCTGTACTGCCACATTGACTGCATACAGCAGCTTTGTTGATCCGTCCCCTCCAACCTGTTTGCTAATGTAGTTCATCACTGGTATGAACAGCAGTGGGCTCAGAGCTGAGCCCTGATGTACACCCACACCCACTGGGAACCCCTCTGTGAGGCTGAACACTGTTCGTACTTGAGTCACTGGGTCTTTGTACATAGCCTGCACTAATTCTACCAATGTTTCTTGGACTTCAAAACACCACAGTACTCCCCAGATCAGCTTTCTTGGGACCTTGTCATATACTTTCTCCAAGTCTAGGAATGCCCAGTTGGACTCTCTCCTCATCTCTAGCTTCTTCTCCAGTATCTATCTCAATGCAAACATCGGGTCAATCGTGTTGCATCCTGATCTGAATCCAAGCTGCTCATCTCTCATCTTACATTCTACTACTCTGTGTATCCATTTATCAGTCACCCTCTCCAAAACTTTCATGCAATGTGATAGTTTGATGCCTCTGTACTGCCCACAGTTGTGGATGTCCCCTTTGTTCATGTACACTGGCACGAGTATGTTTATTTTCCAGTCATCTGGGATGCGCCTTTCTCTCCACACTGCTATTAGTACCCTCAGGAGCCATTTCTCCCCTATCTCACCCAGCATCTTTATCTTATCTGCTGTGACCTCATCTGAGCCTGCTGCTTTCCCTGACTTCAATGTACACCAGACAGAAGAAGAATACATTTATTCCAGTAATCAAGGAATGTCAATTAGTGTGTGTGCGATTTAAGCTGCTCCATCCAGCTATTTTTCAGAATATTTTTTCCTTGATGGGTCAAAATAATTTTTTTGATGTAGAACATGCTAAGGAGGAAATACAAGTTTGTTCAACAAAAGGTGAGCTATCACACAGCAGGAGATTTTTGTTCTTTTGGTAATAAAGCCCAGAGAGAGACTATGCCAGTGAATCCTTTTCCAAGGTTTCAAAGGAAAATGTTGATAGACAGAAAAAAGCACAAGAGTTGACTAGAAGAATCAGGAATACATTGGAAATGAAAGATAGACTGGATTTGGGAGATGGAGATCAGCAGGAAGAAAACCAGCAACTCAGAAATTGATGAGCAAAATGTAGGATTACAAAGGATTAATTAGATATCTAAAGCAAGATGAGCAAGAAAACCTGGAAATATTGGACTTTTTTGACTTAGTTAAACTTATAGGGGATTCCAAAGTATATGCCCATCTTCATGTCATTAACGTTCGGAAGAACATTTAGGAGAGGGGACGAGGAAGAAGAGAGTTAACTGTTACGTAAAAAAATGTTGTTCTTAACAGTAGTATTTTTATAATACACAACAAACTGCATGCTATAAAATAAAGCTTTCTCCATTATTTTTTCTGTATAATAGGGATATTAAAGTAAACAGGTGCCCCTGTTTTTCCCTTCTTTCTTTCTCCTTGATCAGTTTCAAGAAATATAGGCACTGCAATGTGAAAAGAAAAGTTTGTGCAAAAGAGCATGATACAAGAAAAAACTGATATGCTTTTTCTTACATTTGCAAAGGGGGGTGTGACTTGATTAAGGCGATTGGCTTGATCTAATAAGTTTTAAGAGGAAGCAAATAAATAAAAGAACACTGAATATAATGAAAAGTTTTCCTCTAGCACATAAATGAGTACCTGTAGTGGAGGCAACTGTGCATCTGGTTCTCATGTTTCTATGGAGATGATTTGATAAGGGGGCAATAAAAACAGAATACCTTTTTCTTTCAATGGCTAGGAAATAATGTTTTCTGAAAGCATTCTAGCATTTTTCTAATCTGAGAGAGGAATAAAGATAAGAAAAAACAGACAATATTTAGTGGAAGTAGAAGCACAGGCTGTACCATGCATCTTAGCATGGATAACCCTCCTTTTAGCTTAATCCAAGTCCGTGAGTGTAACTGTCAGTCTGGGACAATTGTTTCTTTTAGAAGGGTTAAACTTCATTATTTGAAGATGTACATAGTTGTGTGTTTGTATTATGTTAATAGGCTCTGGGGTGTTCTGGGGGTGTTTGTTTTATTGTTTGAGGGTTTTCATTAAAACAAAAAGTTTTTTAATATTTGACATAGGTTCAAATGGACATGACAAGGAACAACTGCATAAAAGATCAATCTGTGAAACATTAATGAATGCATATAACACAAAAGCTAAAAATAGACACTTTAAAAAAATCTGTTACACATAACAGGTGGGAATAATAACTTCTTAACCTAATGACAACACATTCCATATTATCTTTAACTGTGAATGGTCTCACACATACATAAAAAAGAAAAGATTAGTAAGCTATATTAAAAATGAAGCCTGCAAATAGTTATGCTACAGGAGATGTAGCTGGAAAAAAAATGAGCATGTGAATTTGATATAGAAAGGATTTAAGGATGGTTATTCAGTGGAATATCTGGGACAAAGGAAAAGGGGAGTACTTAAAGTAATTTTAAGAGGAGCTCCAATAGTGACAGAAGAGGATAATAATAGTAGATTTGTAGTACTAAGGGGCTACTGGCAAGGGAAGTTTATTACGCTGGCATGTATTTATATTCCACTAAAACTGTTGCAATGGGGCTTACGAAAATTCTGGGAGAAATAATCAGCTTTCAGCAGGGAATGTTACTTATAGCTGGGGACTGGAATTTGTTTTACAGCAGTGAGATGTGTTTGGGGGCCCAGAAAGGAAAATATAACAAAGGAAGGTAGATTTTTGAAAAACATTATGAAAATATTTGGTATGAAAGACGTGAATGTATTAGTAGGTGTTTGAAGTGAATTTACACATAGGATCATAGGAGATTGTTAGGCTGTCAACCCAGAGGTCATTTTAAGCCTAGCTGTTTCAACCTAATGTAATACAGAAGTACTAGTCAATACCCAGGACTACATTTAATGATGACTGCCATGTCCAGGAGAGTTGTGGGCACTATCCCTGATAAGAATTTACGGTGCCCCATCCACTCATCTAGCTTCCTCTTGAACAATATCATAGAGGTGCTCTGTTTCACATGAATTGGTAGCTTGTTCCAAAGTCATGGTAGTCACTGGGAGATAAATCTGTCCTTCCAGCATGTCCTATTCAAGTCTTAGGCCATATTTAAGTCACCGGAATGGGTAGCCCTAGACCATTATGATTTATGGATATGCAGTAAGTTCATTAGGTTTGGGTCTTGGGTTGCTCTGTAGGCTAAGCATAAGTCTCTCCTAAGAAGTCTATATGATACAGAGTATAGTGACTGGGACTTTAGTCGGTCCTTGCAAGGCACATGCTGGAGGCCCTTGATCTTCTTTATTTGAAACCTCTGAGGTCTTTCTAATTGCTGCAGGTGCTTAGTATGGTACATACAAAATGGGCAGTTATACTCCATTATAGACTGGATAAGTGCCGAGTATAAGGGGCTATAAAACTTCTTTTGCTCTGGAGGTGATGTCTTTACTAATCAAGTGAGCTATGTGGAAAGCTTTCCTTACAATGATATATACGTCATGGGCGACATTAAGGTAGCAGTCAACGTGTGATCCCAGGTCCCTTACCACTTCGTGATTACTTAGGGTATTGTTGTTGTTTTGATAGTGTGAAGGGACATTGTGCTGAAGGGAATGATGATGCATTTGTTTGTATTCAGTTTGAGACCGTGACTAATACACCAGTCGTTGGTCTGTCAGACCCTCCTGGAGTACACTGACATAATTTGGGGACTCAATGATTGCACCTAGTTTGCAGTCATCTGCAAACTTGGTCAATCACAAACCTTTAGTTGACCTAAACTTCTGAGAAGTATATACCAAACATTAGGGGAGCTCAGCACTGACCCCTGTGGTACCCCACTGGTAACAGGTATGCTGAATGACGTGGAATCAACCACTTTGATAGTGTGTTCCCAGTATGTGAGCCAGTTGGCAACCCATCTTACAAAAAGGGGCTTACATTCAGTTTGGTAAGTTTATTGGTAATGCCTGAATGTGGGATTGTGTTGAAAGCCTTTGCCAAGTTGAAGTATGCTGTATACACAGATTTGCCCTCATCAATGGCCCTGGCACAAAGCCAAACTGGGTAGGATTCAGGGTTTGGAGGTCACCTATGTCTTTATTTATGAGATCTATAACATGTTCCATGGCCTTACAGATGAGGCTGGTCAGGCTTATGGGTCTGTAATTCCCCAGGTCTGTTGCTAGGCCACCTTTGTGGAGGGGAATAACTGTAGCTGTTCTCCATTCCACAGGAACAAAGCTTGTGGTTAGGGCATGACTGAAAAGGGTACCTAGTGGTGATGCTAGTTCATGTTTTAGTCTGTTTAAAAGACAGCCTGGGATGTCATCTGTTCCCATAGAGGACGTGTTCTTAGACAGGGCTTTGACGACCTGTTCTTCAGATATGTAAGATGGGGGTAGAGAGTTTGTTGTAAGTTAGGAGGGGATAAGGGAGTGAAATTTTACCCCAAACCTATCCAGTAGCAGGTTTGCTATCTCTGTAGGGTCAGTGTATGTGATACCATTGACCACCAGTTCTGCACATGCTTGGGACCAACCCTTTAGGTTACATACGTAGCTGTAAAAGGCCATATGGTTATCCTTGGCACTACCTGCTAGGATTCTCTCAAAGGAGCTCTTGGAGGATTTGACAAGTTGCCTTATTTGCCTGTTAAGTCTGAGGAGGATGCTCTTCCATTGTTGGGTCCTTGTCTTTGTTTTCTTGGACAGCAGCTTTTTGCATTTATTGTAGAGTTTGTTGATGCTGGAAGTCCACCACAGCAGCTGTATTTTACTTGGGGCACTGGCTTTGATTCTATCTGGTACAGCTGAGTTTATACACTTATGCAAGTGATTGTACAGGGCATCAGTGTAAGCTTTGGCATAGTTATCACTTTCAGCTTGAGGTGGGACTTCAAATGCATTTATACCTTTACCTAGGAGGGTATAGTTTGCCTTGGTGAAGTTTTTTAGTCTGATATATCAGTATGAAGGTGACCGATTTGTGGTCAGCTTTAACTAATGGGGGTCCAACAGTTGCAGCAGTGCACCTGTTTGACATGTTGGCGAGGACTAGATCTAGAATGTTTGTTCCTATTGTTGGGGTATGGACAATTTGCTCCAGGGCATTTAAATTCACAAAGTCAAGGAACATTTGTGCTAGTGAGTTTGGGCTACAGTAGGTTTCCCAGTTGATGGTGGGATAACTGAATTCCTCCATAACCAGCGTGTCCGGTAAAATTTGGACTGTCTTCAGTTTGGTTAAGTAGGCTTCATGGGTGTTGTGATTCACGGAGGGGGATCGATTGATAACTGGCTAAGACTTGAATGGGGGTCTTACCCACCATAACCTGGACCCAGTTGTGCAGTCTAACTAGATTGAACGTGAGTTACACTAAACAGAAATGATATTTCGCAGATCATGTGCATTTAGTTGAAAGTTTTGATACGCATCCGATAACTATTTCAGATCATGCATCAATAATAAAATAACAACTAAAATAAGAATTCGGGGTAACGAAATAAAAATGAGAGACTGGCACTTCCCCACCTATATTTTAAAAAGAGGGGAATTTAAGGAATGGGTAGTGGAAATTATTTGGAAGTTATTAGGGAAGATAGAAATTTCTTCTGACAATATAGCTAGGGGGTAGGGTAAAGAGTTTAAAAATATGGTGGAAATAAAAGAAAAAGATATTGTTAAGAAGTAACAAGAATTATTTAGAGAGGGGACAAAGGTTAAAGCATTGCAGAATAGGGGAGGATCTCTCAGAACAAGAACAGGAGCAATTGCAGAGTTCTAAAAATAAAATAAGGGATTACCTAAAAAAATATGTATTCATTTAGAAAGACTGCTGTTAAGCAACTATTTTTTTTTAATAACTCCACAGCATAAAAACTTTTAGCACAACTTAGGCAACAGAAAGCAGAAAGGGCTGTCATCAAGCTTAGTGAGCCTACAAGGAAAATAAACAGAGATCCTGTGCAGGAACTAGAAATATTTTGGAAATTTTATGAAAATCCATATAAAGCAGAGTAACGTGGAAATCAAGAAAAGGTACAAATGGAAATGTTTATGGAATAATTAAATATGCCAAAGTTAGAGGTAGATGAGGCCCAATTACTAACAGGATAGGAGGAAATGAGATAAAAATGGTGATGTATAACCAATATACAGGAAAGTCCCGGGAATAGATGATATTACTCTGGAAGTTTGGAAGCTAGCAAGAAAGAAAGTGATAAAAATCTGGAAGGTTTTGTTTAATAGTATTTTAAAAGGAGAAGTACCAACATACTGGAAGAAATCAGTGGTGGCTGTAATACCTAAAGATGGTAAAGATCCATCAGATCCAGCTTCATATAGGCCAATTTCAATTCTAAATCAAAAGTATGAAGTGTTTATGTCTATAATAGCTAAAAGAATCACAAAGGTGATGTCAAAATTGATATATATGGATCAATGTGGTTTTGTGGAGGGAAGATAAACATTTAACAACATTAATAGAATAATAATGATCCAGAGGGAAGCTGAATGTAAGAAAATACCACTATTGTTGGTGGGTTTTGATGCAGAGAAAGCATTCAACAGAGTATGCTGGGATTTTATGAGTAGGGCAATGGAAGCATTTGCATTCCATGATAGAATTATAAGGTTGATAGGAGGATATATGAGGGACTGAAGGTGAAAATTAAAGTGGGTGGGTTCCTCTCTGATAAGTTCAGTTTGAGAAGAGGATCCAGGCAGGGGTGTCCTCTTTCCCTTTTGTTATTTGGGTTATATTTAGAACCAACTGCAAAGAAAATAAGGGACTGAGAAGTTCAATAACATAACTGGCATGGTAGTCAAGAAAAGCTGGCTTTATTTGCAGATTATATTATTTATACCTAATAATACCATAAAGGGACATTCAGTGTTGTGGAACATTCTGAGATTGTTTCAAGTGTTTTCAAGATACAAAATTAACGAAGACAAAACAAAGGTAATAGCTGTACACTATGCACCCACACATGAATTGGTTCAGCAATACCCATACTTATGGGAATGATAAAATAAAGTACTTAGGAGTATGGGTTAGAAAGGATTATGTTATGGCAGCTAAGGATATGTGGAAAGAGATTAAACAAAAGATAAAAAAACTGAGAAACTGGAAGCTCTGTTTTGTGGATATGTATAGCAAGATACAAGCAGTGAAAATATTTTTAGTTTCTTTAGTTTTATTCACAGGTCAGGCATATTTTTATCAACCAGAGGAGAAGCTGTGGATAGCTATTAATAAGCATTTGAAGGACTTTATCTGGGAGGGGAAGATGGCAAGAGTCAAGTGGGATATGCTCATCCTTCCAGCAGAACAAGGTCATTTGGGATTTCCTGATCTGAAGGGGTATTTCAGAGCTACACAGTTAAGGCTCCTATATATAGCACAAGCAGAAAGCTCTAATTCAAAGTGAAAAGGGATGATGATAATGAAACATGAGGGAAGCTCAAGAAACAAGGGGAGACTGGGATTCTGGATGCAGATCCTCAAGGAGAATAACAACCATACAGAATATCATATTCATAAAGTAGCAGAAAGTATTCTAAGAACCAAGTCAACTTGGGGATGGAGAAAGGAGAGTCTTCCAATAGAGATAACTGCAATTAGGAATACAGACAATAGGCAAGAGGGAACTGGAATTTACTGGAGAAAACTTGCAAAGGAGCCAAGGCATTGGGAGCAAACAATTAGGGGGGAAGGTAACAGAATGGGAAGAGACCAAGAATTCATTTGTACTGCAGGCTAGAAATTGCCTTCCCTATCATGGATTGATATCAGAGTACAGGGAAAGAGAATGAAATACGGGGATCCAAAGCAAAAGACCAGCACTGGTAGAGTACGTAGTAGAATCTAGAACAGAAACTGATGTTAAAAAAGGAATAATTAGTAAAGCATATAAAATATTGCATGATAACTATAAGAATCAATCGTTGGTCTGTCAGACCCTCCTGGAGTACACTGACATAATTTGGGGACTCAATGATTGCACCTAGTTTGCAGTCATCTGCAAACTTGGTCAATCACAAACCTTTAGTTGACCTAAACTTCTGAGAAGTATATACCAAACATTAGGGAGCTCAGCACTGACCCCTGTGGTACCCCACTGGTAACAGGTATGCTGAATGACGTGGAATCAACCACTTTGATAGTGTGTGCCCAGGATGTGAGCCAGTTAGCAACCCATCTTACAAAAAGGGGCTTACATTCAGTTTGGTAAGTTTATTGGTAATGCCTGAATGTGGGATTGTGTTGAAAGCCTTTGCCAAGTTGAAGTATGCTGTATACACAGATTTGCCCTCATCAATGGCCCTGGCACAAAGCCAAACTGGGTAGGATTCAGGGTTTGGAGGTCACCTATGTCTTTATTTATGAGATCTATAACATGTTCCATGGCCTTACAGATGAGGCTGGTCAGGCTTATGGGTCTGTAATTCCCCAGGTCTGTTGCTAGGCCACCTTTGTGGAGGGGAATAACTGTAGCTGTTCTCCATTCCACAGGAACAAAGCTTGTGGTTAGGGCATGACTGAAAAGGGTACCTAGTGGTGATGCTAGTTCATGTTTTAGTCTGTTTAAAAGACAGCCTGGAATGTCATCTGTTCCCATAGAGGACGTGTTCTTAGACAGGGCTTTGACGACCTGTTCTTCAGATATGTAAGATGGGGGGAGAGAGTTTGTTGTAAGTTAGGAGGGGATAAGGGAGTGAAATTTTACCCCAAACCTATCCAGTAGCAGGTTTGCTATCTCTGTAGGGTCAGTGTATGTGATACCATTGACCACCAGTTCTGCACATGCTTGGGACCAACCCTTTAGGTTACATACGTAGCTGTAAAAGGCCATATGGTTATCCTTGGCACTACCTGCTAGGATTCTCTCAAAGGAGCTCTTGGAGGATTTGACAAGTTGCCTTATTTGCCTGTTAAGTCTGAGGAGGATGCTCTTCCATTGTTGGGTCCTTGTCTTTGTTTTCTTGGACAGCAGCTTTTTGCATTTATTGTAGAGTTTGTTGATGCTGGAAGTCCACCACAGCAGCTGTATTTTACTTGGGGCACTGGCTTTGATTCTATCTGGTACAGCTGAGTTTATACACTTATGCAAGTGATTGTACAGGGCATCAGTGTAAGCTTTGGCATAGTTATCACTTTCAGCTTGAGGTGGGACTTCAAATGCATTTATACCTTTACCTAGGAGGGTATAGTTTGCCTTGGTGAAGTTTTTTAGTCTGATATATCAGTATGAAGGTGACCGATTTGTGGTCAGCTTTAACTAATGGGGGTCCAACAGTTGCAGCAGTGCACCTGTTTGACATGTTGGCGAGGACTAGATCTAGAATGTTTGTTCCTATTGTTGGGGTATGGACAATTTGCTCCAGGGCATTTAAATTCACAAAGTCAAGGAACATTTGTGCTAGTGAGTTTGGGCTACAGTAGGTTTCCCAGTTGATGGTGGGATAACTGAATTCCTCCATAACCAGCGTGTCCGGTAAAATTTGGACTGTCTTCAGTTTGGTTAAGTAGGCTTCATGGGTGTTGTGATTCACGGAGGGGGATCGATTGATAACTGGCTAAAACTTGAATGGGGGTCTTACCCACCATAACCTGGACCCAGTTGTCCAGTCTAACTAGATTGAACGTGAGTTACACTAAACAGAAATGATATTTCGCAGATCATGTGCATTTAGTTGAAAGTTTTGATACGCATCCGATAACTATTTCAGATCATGCATCAATAATAAAATAATAACTAAAATAAGAATTCGGGGTAACGAAATAAAAATGAGAGACTGGCACTTCCCCACCTATATTTTAAAAAGAGGGGAATTTAAGGAATGGGTAGTGGAAATTATTTGGAAGTTATTAGGGAAGATAGAAATTTCTTCTGACAATATAGCTAGGGGGTAGGGTAAAGAGTTTAAAAATATGGTGGAAATAAAAGAAAAAGATATTGTTAAGAAGTAACAAGAATTATTTAGAGAGGGGACAAAGGTTAAAGCATTGCAGAATAGGGGAGGATCTCTCAGAACAAGAACAGGAGCAATTGCAGAGTTCTAAAAATAAAATAAGGGATTACCTAAAAAAATATGTATTCATTTAGAAAGACTGCTGTTAAGCAACTATTTTTTTTTAATAACTCCAGAGCATAAAAACTTTTAGCACAACTTAGGCAACAGAAAGCAGAAAGGGCTGTCATCAAGCTTAGTGAGCCTACAAGGAAAATAAACAGAGATCCTGTGCAGGAACTAGAAATATTTTGGAAATTTTATGAAAATCTATATAAAGCAGAGTAACGTGGAAATCAAGAAAAGGTACGAATGGAAATGTTTACGGAATAATTAAATATGCCAAAGTTAGAGGTAGATGAGGCCCAATTACTAACAGGATAGGAGGAAATGAGATAAAAATGGTGATGTATAACCAATATACAGGAAAGTCCCGGGAATAGATGATATTACTCTGGAAGTTTGGAAGCTAGCAAGAAAGAAAGTGATAAAAATCTGGAAGGTTTTGTTTAATAGTATTTTAAAAGGAGAAGTACCAACATACTGGAAGAAATCAATGGTGGCTGTAATACCTAAAGATGGTAAAGATCCATCAGATCCAGCTTCATATAGGCCAATTTCAATTCTAAATCAAAAGTATGAAGTGTCTATGTCTATAATAGCTAAAAGAATCACAAACGTGATGCCAAAATTGATATATATGGATCAATGTGGTTTTGTGGAGGGAAGATAAACATTTAACAACATTAATAGAATAATAATGATCCAGAGGGAAGCTGAATGTAAGAAAATACCACTATTGTTGGTGGGTTTTGATGCAGAGAAAGCATTCAACAGAGTATGCTGGGATTTTATGAGTAGGGCAATGGAAGCATTTGCATTCCATGATAGAATTATAAGGTTGATAGGAGGATATATGAGGGACTGAAGGTGAAAATTAAAGTGGGTGGGTTCCTCTCTGATAAGTTCAGTTTGAGAAGAGGATCCAGGCAGGGGTGTCCTCTTTCCCTTTTGTTATTTGGGTTATATTTAGAACCAACTGCAAAGAAAATAAGGGACTGAGAAGTTCAATAATATAACTGGCATGGTAGTCAAGAAAAGCTGGCTTTATTTGCAGATTATATTATTTATACCTAATAATACCATAAAGGGACATTCAGTGTTGTGGAACATTCTGAGATTGTTTCAAGTGTTTTCAAGATACAAAATTAACGAAGACAAAACAAAGGTAATAGCTGTACACTATGCACCCACACATGAATTGGTTCAGCAATACCCATACTTATGGGAATGATAAAATAAAGTACTTAGGAGTATGGGTTAGAAAGGATTATGTTATGGCAGCTAAG
Organism: Protopterus annectens; assembly: GCF_019279795.1. Classification (NCBI taxonomy): domain Eukaryota; kingdom Metazoa; phylum Chordata; order Ceratodontiformes; family Protopteridae; genus Protopterus; species Protopterus annectens. The sequence continues at coordinate 773,547,726 of NC_056750.1, forward strand.
GATATGTGGAAAGAGATTAAACAAAAGATAAAAAAACTGAGAAACTGGAAGCTCTGTTTTGTGGATATGTATTAGCAAGATACAAGCAGTGAAAATATTTTTAGTTTCTTTAGTTTTATTCACAGGTCAGGCATATTTTTATCAACCAGAGGAGAAGCTGTGGATAGCTATTAATAAGCATTTGAAGGACTTTATCTGGGAGGGGAAGATGGCAAGAGTCAAGTGGGATATGCTCATCCTTCCAGCAGAACAAGGTCATTTGGGATTTCCTGATCTGAAGGGGTATTTCAGAGCTACACAGTTAAGGCTCCTATATATAGCACAAGCAGAAAGCTCTAATTCAAAGTGGAAAGGGATGATGATAATGAAACATGAGGGAAGCTCAAGAAACAAGGGGAGACTGGGATTCTGGATGCAGATCCTCAAGGAGAATAACAACCATACAGAATATCATATTCATAAAGTAGCAGAAAGTATTCTAAGAACCAAGTCAACTTGGGGAGAGAGAAAGGAGAGTCTTCCAATAGAGATAACTGCAATTAGGAATACAGACAATAGGCAAGAGGGAACTGGAATTTACTGGAGAAAACTTGCAAAGGAGCCAAGGCATTGGGAGCAAACAATTAGGGGGGAAGGTAACAGAATGGGAAGAGACCAAGAATTCATTTGGACTGCAGGCTAGAAATTGCCTTCCCTATCATGGATTGATATCAGAGTACAGGGAAAGAGAATGAAATACAGGGATCCAAAGCAAAAGACCAGCACTGGTAGAGTACGTAGTAGAATCTAGAACAGAAACTGATGTTAAAAAAGGAATAATTAGTAAAGCATATAAAATATTGCATGATAACTATAAGAATCAATCGGAGTGGGTTAGAAAGGACTGAGAAAAGAGACTGGATAAGCAATTCACAAAGAAACAATGGGAGATATATTTATGTCTCCCAAATATGCAACAAAGTCTAGAAGATTTAAGATCTTTTCTTGGAAGTGTTTGCATTGGTATTTTTATGTCCCAAATAGGCCGTGGTGGTGCAGCAGTTAGTGTTGCCACCTCACAGCAAAAGGTTCTCCGGTTCGGTTCTCGGCTGGGGTGCCTTCTGTGCAGAGTCTGCATGTCCTCCCTGTGGTCGTGTGGGTTTCCTCCGGTTGCTCCGGGTGCTCCGGTTTCCTCCCACATCCCAAAGACATGCTGTAGATGGACTGGACACTCTACATTGGCCTTAGGTGTGAGTGCGTGTGTGTGCCTTCTGTGGAAGGTTGGGCACTGGGCTGGCAACTCGACACCGTAAACCTCCACTGCTAATCATGAGTGGACAGGTGATCCACTGTGGAAAGCCCCTAACCATGAAAAAGACGAAAGAAGAAGGAGAAGACTCCAAAGAATTTTTTTCTCAGGTAGACTTGAAATGTTGGAGGCATGATGAGGAAGAAAGAGATAATTTGGAACATAAAAAAACACTAATGTTTTTATGTAACAAATGCTGTTTTTATAATATCTGTCATAACTTCCATATTAACTTTGTATGATTTCTTGGAGCTTTTCTCCCAGGGCCTCTACTGAAAATGGACATATATCTAGCTAGACTAGCCTGGTCAACAAATGTAAAATAAATAAAATAAAATAAATAAATGTAATGAGTTGGTCGACTTTAAAAAATCCCTACAGACTACTTTATCTGTAATACTGGGTGAGAAAATTGGTATAACTAAGGAAATTATTTTTTGAGCTATGGTATAGAATCAGAATTGCCATGACATAGTAAGGCCTTGTTGAGTCGGATTATGGTGGCTGCCAAAAAAGCAATAACTATAAAATGGTAATCAAAGTCTAAACCAATTATACTAGAAGTAATGAGTATAGCAGCAGAGATAAAACAACTAGAAATTGGATATTTTGAAAAGAATAGGAGCAAATTACATAGAAAAAATGGGAATTGTGGGAACAATACATGGAGAATAATTTATTTATTTTATTTTATTTATTTTACATTTGTTGACCGGGCTAGTCTAGCTGGATACATGTCCATTTTCAGTAGAGGCCCGGGGAGATAAGCTCCACTTATAAAACTTTACTGGTGCTAAGTATAAAAACTGTTAAGAACTAAAATTCTAGTATAAAAAATAATAATAATAAACAAGTGGTATAAAACAGTAATGGAGATAAACTCCATTTATAAAACTTTACTGATGCTAAGTATAAAAACTGTTAAGAACTAAATTCTAATATAAAAATTATAATAAACAAGTGGTATAAAAAGTAATGGAGTGAAGAAAGCCTTGTAGAACAAGATAGCAAGAAGTATCTAATAAACATTTGCATAGAGAGGGAAATGGAAATAGCTGAAAGGCAAGTGAATTTAGATTGGGGTGAGTACGTCAGATGAACATGAAATAATGTTAGTCAGGGTTGGTACAGGGGCACAGCCATTGTGTTTTGAGGTAAAGCTTGAGTTTCTTTTTAAAGAGGGATTTTGAGGGAATAGATGAGAGTTCAGACGGAAGCAGGTTCCAATATTTTCCAACAGTGTTTGAGAAAAGAGCGTCTCCGGCCTTGTTGTTTGATTTGACTGTGTCTATAAGAAGTTTGTGCGCAGATCTAAGGGACTTTAGGTTGTGGTATGGGTGAATCAGGCTTGATAGTATAGGGGTTTTGTCAGGTTGATAAAGAATTTGATGGGCTATGGTAAGCTGGTTAGTTTTTAGTTGTGTTTTGGAGGAGGAATGAGATTTAGAAGAAGGCAGGATTTGAATGAGCTATGTACTGTTTGACAATGACTGGATAGGTTATATGTGATGTATAATGTTTGCAACTAAAATTATGTCAATATGGTTTGTTTTCATTTATATAAATGTACGACTGCCTATGTCATAAGTGATAATTTAATAAATATGTTTCTAGTTTAAAAAAAAAAGAAGGTGTTGTGTGAGATGAGGGAGAAATGGCTCCTGAGGGTACTCACAGCAGTATGCAGAAAAATGTGTAAAACTGCTGAGTGCAGAATAAGCATAATAGTGCAAGTGTTCAAGACCAAAGGGGACATTAACAACTGTGGGCAGTATAAAGGCATCAAACTCCTATCATACTGCATGAAAAGTTTTGGAGAGAGCGATTTACAAATGAATACACAGAGTAATACAAAGTAACATGGGAGATGACCAGTTCAGATTCAGTTCAAGATGCAGCACAACTGACCCGATATTTGAAGTGAGATAGACAGTTGAGAAGAAACTAGAGATGAGGAAAGAATCCAACTGGGCATTCCTAGCCTTGGAGAAAGCATGCGACAAGGCACCAAGAAAGTTAATTTTAGGCAGTCCTGCTGTGGTTTGAAGTCCAAAAAACATTAGTAGAATTAGTAAAGGCTATGTACAAGGACCCACTGACTCATGTACAAGCCATGTTCAGTCTTTCAGAGGGGTTACCAGTAGGACTGGGAGTGTATCTGGCTTCAGCTCTGACCCCATGCCCTTCATACTGGTGATGGACTACATTAGTTTTGTTTCTCTTTCGGCTTTTCACAGTTAGGGGTCACCACAGCAGAACTCCAGTCCGCTAATGATTGGCAGTAGATTTTTACGGTGCCAAGGTGTCAGCCCAACACCCAACCTTCAACAAAGGCACGCCCATTCGCACATCTCTTACAAACGCCACTCGACCACTGGGAGGACATGCAGACTCCACACAGAAGGTGCTCCAGCCGAGAATCTAATGGGAGAACCTCTTGCTGTGAGGTGACAATGCTACCGCTGCACCACCGCGGCTTGATAGACTACATTAGTAAACAGGTCAAAAGCGACACATCAACAAAGTTGCAGGATGTGGCATTACAGGCAGACTCTGAGCAAAAACTTCAGCAAGGGATAGGGGAATTGAATGTAAAGGTAAAGGCACATGGGACAAAACTGAATGCAGATAAGACAGTTATAATGGCAGCAAATAGAGGAAATCAGAAGATGCTGAGAACTGAGACAGAAGGGAAAATACTGGAACAGGTTAACAGCTTCAAGTACTCAGGATCGGTGGTTGAATAGAAGGTAAGTCTGAATGAGGAGGTCAAAGCTAGAATCAGAGGGGGCTATAGGCAACTGGCACAGAGCATCAGGGGTAGTATATGACCAAAGAATGCCAAAAAAGCTGAAAAATAAGGTGTACAAAACAGTGATGTGACCAGTACTACTATATGGTACAGAAACCTGGGCAGTAAAAGCAGAGAAGTCGAGGAAGCTAGAGGTGAAAGAGATTAAGTGCCTATGTCAAAGAGAAAACAGTATGGTGGTTCAGGCACATGTGCAAGAAAACAGAAGACAATCTGGTGAAGAGGATTTGGGACAGACAGGAAGAAGGTAAGAAGAAATAAGGACATCCAGCAAAGAAGTGGATAGATTGTATGAGAGAAGACCTGCAACATTCTGGCATGAGTGTTGAAAAAGGTAAGTGAGTTCACTGAATGGAAAGAGATAGTAACATTTGACATAACACCCCAACCCCATGTAGAAAATGGAAAAAGGGGGTTGTTGAAGATGAGGAGGAGGAGGAAATTTGGCCACTGGAGAACTTCCCCTTCTCTTTTTTGATAGGTGTCATGGGATCTTTTACATCTCCCAGAGCTACAACCAACCTGGGCAGATGGGACCATGGCTTACTGTTTCATCTGAAGGATGACATACCAAGAGTGCAGCATTCCCACAGTGATGCACTGCAGTCATACCTCTCAACCTGGAAACATCAAAAATCTAGACAAGACCCAAGAAAATAGGTACAAATTTGTACGCTGATTAACAAAATGTGCATACATAATTATGCAACCCCCACCCACTCTGATGGAATTGTGGGATACCAATATTCAAACAAACTGAACAAACAAAATATTAAAAACAAAATATAACCAGGACAGAGTCGTATTTATATTAACATTTGAACTTGTATAAATCCAAACCAGTAATTCCAAGAAATGGATCCGGACAAGCAGAAAAAACGTCTTTAATAAAACTAATGTAAAACCAGCTTAAAAACAGTATAGATAGCGTGTAAAAATATTTACAATATACGCTCAACAAGTCAGTAGCTTAAACAGCTTAACAGCATGTAAAAAAATTTACTATATACGCTCAAAAAATAAATAAATTAAATTGATAATAAGCAAGTAAGTGCTTTCGTTTGCCCTGAATGACAAACTTCCTCTGACAAAAAATACATAATTTCCTTTAGCTTTTAAGGCTGTGATAGAAAATTAGGTTTACGATCTCATTCGCCCATCTCACTAATAATATAATTTAATTTAATGACACCCATCTGCTTCTCATGAGAATACCTACTAAGCAACAAAATATAGCCTAAAGCAATTGCAATAACAGTTGTTAAAATACATATATAGTATAGTATGCACCATGTGTATAAAATGTATATATATACTATATGATCTGAAACTACGACCATATATACATATAGTGTATTACTAGGAGAGAAGTAAACAAACAAGCCTAATCATTTAGGGGAATACTTATGTGCATGTGTATATAAAGTCAACTGGAACCCGATAAATAATACATTTGGAATGTGTGGATGTAAATGTCAATATGACAGTGAAACCTAAACTTTAACGTTCCAAAGCTTTAAGTTTCAAGACGCTTCCCAGCGATAACATACCATTTAGCCCAGGCCAAAGATGTGCACCTAAACGAATTTGCCACTTTTTTTTTTTGTCAGAGAAGTTTGTCATTCAGGACAAATGAAAGCGCTTACTTACTTGCTTATTATCTATTTAATTCATTTATTTTTTGAGCGTATATAGTAAATTTATTTAAACGCTGTTAAACTGTTTAAGCTACTGACTTGTTGAGCGTATACTGCAAATATTTTTACACGCTATCTATACTGTTTTTAAGCTGGTTTTACATTAGTTTTATTAAAGACATTTTTTCTGCTTGTCTGGATCTGTTTCTTGGATTTACTGGTTTGGATTCCTACACTTATGGTTCGTTTGACTGATTGGTTTGGTTTCGGAGCTCTATGGATTCGGGTGAGGCAGTTACAAATGATACCCAAAACGACGATATGGGAGATTTAACAGTACTTATTCACTGTCTAATGAATAGGTTGGATCATTTGGAACAGTGCTCATTATCACAGTGTTCACCCATCTCTCTTCACCCCACACCACCTGAAGCAAGCACTTCTACTTCCTACAACCAGGTAAATGGAAATGCAGTCAGCACAGATTTTGGTGTTTTACCCACACAATCTATATTGTCTAATGGGATTTCTAATAGTCAAAATGACCAGATAAGAACTAATAGCAACCTCAATAACATACTGGGACAATCTGGTCTTGCACCCAGCACAGCCAACAACTCTACAAGCAATAGATCTCTTAATGTGTGGCTAAAAATGGATGCTTTATTGGAACGTCCTTCCACTTATAAAACACGTATGCAACCAGCATTCCATGACAAATTGTCGGAACTAGACTATATATTAATAAAAATAAAGAGATTGCAAATGGATAACATCTATTTAAAAAATAACATAGTTCTGAAAGGGTTACGGGTTTGGCGTTACCCTACGGGACTATTAGCAAACTCAGCACTCCATTGTGACTTGCTAAAACTTTTCGACAAATTTGGCGCTGAATATATGAACTTGGTAATTAATGACAATATTAGAATTATTGAAGAGTTAACAAAAAAGGCTAATGAAATTGATGCGGTCATTAAAAATGACCGTGGCTTCTTGGATAATAGTTTTGAATATGATAGAATGTTCAAATCCATTGAGGAAAACATTAGGGTTATAAAAGAACGAAAAATAAAAAAACTTGATAGAGATTTGAAAGCATATGGAAACAAAACAGCACACCCTTTACCACCATTATCACAGCAATGGGGTTCAAAACTATCTAATGTGCCAGCAACAAATGGGATTGGATATGATAATTTTCAAAGTGATATGGTGATGGAAAATGATAGTGATGAACATTTTTTTAGAAGCAGCAGCCTTCCCGCTCCTCAGGCACTCGGAAAGAATATGGCAACAGAATCAGAAGCAGAACTTTTATCAAGAGAATTATTGGGGGAACAGGGACCAGCAACCATGGAATGGGACTTCTTCCAACAGGGGCAGAATGAATCACAACAGAGGCCGCAGATAGAATATGAAGTTGATTTTAAACCTAGAATTTTAATGAACAAAGCAAGAGACTTTACTTTTACAATTTTTCCAGCTTTGTGTTTGATGAATCAATTTGTGACCTCTTATCCAAAGGCTTAACTTTTGTCCCTAGTAAGAACATGAATTTTGTGGAGACTATTATTGATTTAAAATTATTTGTTCTAAAGTTGAATCTTGCACTTCTATTTCAGCATAACAGTAATGTAATTAAACCATTCTATGTTTCTAGCACTTACAATCCACCTTTAAATTCAACTTTGGAATTTTTTGAAAAGATGTGCGAATTAGATTTTCACGCTATAGAAAGTAAACACAAAAAGAAATATAATTTAAATAAGGTGGAGACAGATAATTTACAAATGCTAATGAATATTAGAAGTATTAGACTTGTAAAACCTGATAAAGGAGGAGGTATGGTCATTTTTGATTATAATGACTATATAAATAGAATGGAGAGTATAATTACTATAACAATTATATTAGTAGTTCTATTAATGAAATGAACGGTGCACACAGATGAATTAGGGGTACGTTACAGGACCTCTTTATTGAAGGGGCTATTAATATAGATGATTTGAAATTTATGTCAGTCTTGTATCCTAGGACACCAGTTTTATTTGGTGTTCCTAAGATACACAAGGATTGTAATAAACCACCTATGAGACCCATTGTTGATGCTCGAGGGTCTATTACTAATCCTATAGCCAAATTTCTGGATGAAAAATTAAAACCATATGTGTTGGCGGAAGCCCATTTGTGTAAAGATTCATGGGACTTTTTGTCAAGAATGAATGAAGTGAGATTTGGGACACAAGACATATTTATAACTATTGATGTCAAAGATCTATATTCAGTTATACCCCACAATGTGGGTACAGAATGGTTTAGTGATTATTTATATAGTAAAGAACTATCTCAGGATAACATTAATTTATATGACCAATTACTTGATATTGTGCTTAAAAATTATATAACATTTAATGAAAAATTATATTTTCAAAGGACAGGTGTTGCCATGGGGAATACTGGTGGGCTCTATGCCAGTATTATTATGTGCATGTGGGAAAAACGCTTTATCTTTAACTCTCCATTCTTTCAGTATTGTGTAATTTATCTGCATTTTTTGGATGATATTTTTATTTTGTGGCATGGGGAAAAAGGTAAAATCAACAAATTTTTGGAATATTTTAACCAAACAACAAATTTTTTGAAATTTCTTGGTGAATGGGACATCAATCAAATTTCTTACTTGGATGTTCTCATAAAAAACAACTATGAAATTAATACTTTTTTATCAGAAATTTTTTGCAAAAAAACTTATAGTAATAGTTTACTACACTATAATAGCAGTTACCCATACACACAAAAGAGGGCTGTACTAAAAGGGCAATTTGTAAGAGCGGCACACATGGTTAGTAGATGGGAGTGTTTCCTAAAGGAATGTGAGCTAATGAAAACTATGTTCTTGCATAGGGGTAACCCAGTGGCCCTAATAAATGACATCATGGAAGAAGTCATCCATAAAAGAGAAAAAAGACACTTTAGGCATCTTTTGTTAGATAGTACTATTACACCATTTGTTGGTGAAAATAAAGATATTATTATGGGAACAGGAATAACATCTAGTGTAAATGTATTTAATCAGAATTTGAATAATTCCCAAAAATATGGGACTAATTGTTATGATGACAATAACAAAAGTAAAAATAATTTTGTTAGTAGTTTTATTACTACTTTTAATTCTGATAGCCACACGATTAGAAATATTCTGGCAAAAAATTGGCCCTTATTGTTAAATGACCCATTAGTAAGAAATAAAATTGGGGGATTTCCATCTATTGTTTACAGAAAGGGTCATAACCTTAAAAAATGCTATGAAGCCAGTTTTAGATCCAAAACAAAAGGCTATATGTTTAAATGCAGTAGATGCAAGTATTGTAAATTCATCTTAGAAACAAACTCAATAACCATCAATAACTGTCACATTAATATAATGGGAAAATTTAGTTGTGATTCTACAAAAGTTGTTTATTGTGCTCTATGTACCCATTGTACTTGTTTTTATACAGGGAAAATGGAGCGCAAGTTAAAAGAAAGAACAGGAGAACACATTAGATCTATTAGAGATGGCAGTGATACAAACGCACTTGCAAAACATATTATCCAATATACTACACATTCATTTAGATTTTTCATGTTGGATCATTTAAATAATAGTTGTAGGGGAGGGGCATGGCAATTAATCCTTGAGGAAATGGAGCTAAAGTGGCAAATTCGTTTAGGTGCACATCTTTGGCCAGGGCTAAATGGTATGTTATCGCTGGGAAGTGTCTTGAAACTTAAAGCTTTGGAACGTTAAAGTTTAGGTTTCACTGTGATATTAACATTTACATCCACACATTCCAAATGTATTATTTATCGGGTTCCAGTTGACTTTATATACACATACACAAGTATTCCCCTAAATGATTAGGCTTGTTTGTTTACTTCTCTCATAGTAATACACTACATGTATATATGGTCATAGTTTCAGATCATATAATATATATATACATTTTATACACATGGTGCATACTATACTATATATGTATTTTAACAACTGTTATTGGAAGTGCTTTAGGTTATATTTTGTTGCTTAGTAGGTATTCTCATGAGAAGCAGATGGGTGTCATTAAATTAAATTAAATTATATTATTATTGAGATGGGCGAATGAGATCGTAAACCTAATTTTCTATCACAGCCTTAAAAGCTAAAGGAAATTATGTATTTTTTGTCAGAGGAAGTTTGTCATTCAGGACAAACGAAAGCGCTTACTTACTTGCTTATTATCTATTTAATTTATTTATTTTTTGAGCGTATATAGTAAATTTATTTACACGCTGTTAAGCTGTTTAAGCTACTGACTTGTTGAGCGTATATTGTAAATATTTTTACACGCTATCTATACTGTTTTTACATTAGTTTTATTAAAGATGTTTTTTCTGCTTGTCCGGATCTGTTTCTTGGATTTACTGGTTTGGATTCCTACACTTGTGGCTCATTTGACTGACTGAACTTGTATAAAGCTAAATTATATAAAACTAAAATGCAATGTTCTTCTATAAAAATATAATTATCTACTACACTAATATTAAATAACAAAATATAATCAGAACAATACTGTTTTACTTATATTAACATTTGAATAACATTTGTAAAAAAATTAAGCTTGAGTAAAACTAAAGCACATTCTACAGAGCTATGTTCCCACTCAGTTAAACATTGTAATCCAGTGACCAAAAACTCCTCTAGTCTACAAACCTAGCAAATCTGCTGGCATTATCTGTACTCATACAGAGCTGCTAAGACCTAGAACTCCTTATCTGTATTGATCAGGTCTATACCCTCCCTCCCATCTTTTAAAACTGCTCTGAAAGACTTCCCAAATCTGGCTATGTTCTTGCTCAAAACCAGGATAAACTATACCCCTAAATGTGAACAAGGACCTTTTCATTCCGTATACCTCCTTACTCTCCTTTCCCTTCTTCACTCACTTCTTTACTGCTATCAATATTTAAAATCTGTGTGTATTTTTATATCCCCCCCACCATTATTTAAGGCTAGATTTCTCGTGTTAGGAAGCTGAAAGGTATGGTTACTTTAACTGATCATGATTTTAATGATGCATGTGAATGTACTTCAAAATCTAACTATTGTATATTTAATACATTTCTTGACTTTTAATTCATAAAGTGTATGCTGTTATTATTGATTTATTGAATAAAAATGTATACAAAATATGTACTTAAAGAAAAAAAAGAAAGAAAGTGAGAACACAAATGCCAGAATATTTGAAATGCCAGAGAGGTGAGAATAACATTTATTGGAAGCTAGGGCTAAAGGAAAAAAGCATACTATGCTGAAGAAATGAAGTCTCAAATAGCTCAAAGAAATCAAGCATGTCTCTTTAAAATGCCTGAGCAGACAAACAATGATTCAGAGACTTATTCTAAAGTGAAAAAAAAAATCAGTGAAGTTGCACTGCCAGAGAACAGGAAAAGTAGCATTGCATTCCACTGACCAAAAAGAAATGTCAGCATTAGCACAGTTACCTTTTTGTTCTAGCCAGCTCTACTCCATATAAGGCACAACGCATGAATGTAATTTAAAAGAAAAGACTTTGGTGTGCTCAAAACCTAAAAAGCTTTATGTTTTGCAGATCCGCAACAAGTTCTGAAGTCTTCCTGAGATACGTAAATAAGCATAACTAGTGCGGATTCGGTCTTTCATTTCCCAGTGACTTCCAAAGTATTATCGGATTATCATTTAACAATACATCATGTAGGGTGAAACTACCCCCCCCCCCCTGCTGTTCTAGCTGTCACATGATCATTTTATATAATAAAAACAATTCATTTTCTATCTTGCTTTATATTTAGTTTACCTGCTAGAGATGCAGGAGGAGCTGGGGGAAGAAGCAGCAGAAGAAATAAACTTTTTCATTATCAGGATTGACCGCCGCACAACTCCGAGTCCAATGAGACTTGTTCTATTGCTCTGCTGCTGCGGATAGGTTTGCCAAGTCCTGACACCTGCCTTCTAAGTTCTAATTAAACTAAAAACAAAAAAAACACTGCCACTTTTTTCTCAGGCTCAGCTATCGCCTTCTGACTTGTGTGTGTGTGTGTGTGTGTGTGTGTGTGTGTGTGTGTGTGTGCGTGTGTGTGTGTCCCGCCCCTCTCTCTTGATCCTCTGTTGCAGGCTGCAGCGTAGGAGATGACCTGACAAGTTCAAATCCACTCACTCAGCCCAGTAGCCCTCAACTGAATTCTGACAGGCTGCTCACGACGCTGACGTTACCATGCACACCTTTGCATGCAATTACTTCAGTCCAAAAAGCGGTGGGGGGGGGATTTAAAAAAAAAAAAAACAGGAAATTCGGAATTTAAGTGGTGCCACTTGGCAACTCGTGGCACCCCACAAATTGGACCGCAAAACCGGTAAAAAAACAAAGAACTCTGTACAGTTGAGAGGTATAACTGCAGAGTCACATGGAGAGTGAATAGAACCCACATCATACTGGTCTTCCAACACCACAGCCAAGTGTGTGACCTTTTGCACCACTGAAGCTTCTTTATTTCATCTAGAGAATGAGAAATGGCAGCGTTTTTCTATTCATAAGTTGGTAAGAAAAAGAGGCTGCCATATAAACTATTCAGAAATAATTGCTGAACTATCTCCTGCAGGAGGATCTCCTATTCTCCATGCAACATGGTTTCCATCCCTCCCAAAAAAAAAATTTGGGATACTTTACAGAGCCAAAAACCTTCCTATCAATGCACCTAAAACTATACTTGCCATTACTTATCTCCTCCTCTCACTTCTTTGTGGTGTTCCCATCTTTACTAATCTCAAGCCATCACAAAAATAAAAGCTTGAACAATGCTACAATAAATGACTAAATTTGCAGCAAATACCCCTTCCAGAACCCACTACTGTAATGTACTAAAAAGACTAAATTAGCACTACCCCATCACCTAACATACACACAGCTTCTTACCACTTATAAAATTATCCAGCATCCAACTGCTTGTCTAGCACTAAATGCCATTCAACAAAACTATGTTCCCAATTGGTCATTACAATCTAATGACCAAAAATCTGCCCACAAACCTATCAAATGTTATGTACAATTTTATAAATTTTAGATGTTTTTGTATTATTTTTGAAGATTATAAAATTGTTCTTAAAAATGCTTTTGTAATACTCTTGTTGCCATTCTCCCCAGGCCTCTGCTGAAAATGGGTACCTACCTAGTCAGATTTTCCCAATAACCAAATGTCAATAAATAATAAATACATAAACTTACAGTAGTTATAATTACATCTATGAAAATTGTGTACATACTTGGAGGAAGTCCACTGTCTTCTAGACACTATGTATTTATTTTAGTTTAAGATTTTCAATACACAACCCTGGTTCTGTACCGTCTTGATTTGGAAGGGTTTTTTTTGCATTTTTTTGTTTAAGAATTTTTTTTCCCAGAAGGATATTGATGTGCATCTGGGCATTATCTGGGCATTATTAAAGCAGAATGAGGGAAGTTTCCACTCATGTCCTGACCTTCTTTTAAATAGGTCTGTACATAATGAAATGTAAGAAGTGTCTGACATCACATGTGAATTGTAAGAAGAGTAAGAAAAATGTCTGTGCAGGTAAAAGTTCTTATTTTATCAGCTGTTGTATTATTATATGGATATTATCTATAGTGCAGGGTCTGAAGAAAGCACAGCTTCCTAGATCTCATGCAGAATGAAAAGCCCTCCAACAAAATTATTCTGAATTTCTGTTATTGCCAGCCTTCTGTGTGTCAGGCAAATTGTCTCCCTACTAAATATTACCTAATGCATATTAACTGTGAAGATTCAATGACCTCTAGTAATCAAACACATTTGTTAATGCATTCATTTCTGTTTTATCAGAATACACAGAAATATAACAAGTACTTTTCTTGACTAAGATTGCAGTTCATCGGTACAATATTTGAGTGCGACTTCAGTTGGAAAGTAAATCATGCATGTTTAAGAAAGCCACCTCAGGAAAGGGGTACTTCAGGATACAATGGAAATATTATGCAACCCTGTATTCCACAAATCACAAATGGAGGTTGCAGGTGACACTACAAAGAAGTATGTTAAAAAAATTAGACTGCCAAAAGAATTACAAAAAACAAATTCCCACATGTCAAAAAAAAAGTGCAAATACGGGGATGGCATTTAAAGGCAAGGCTTTACCATTAAGCAGCAGTGATGATTTGCTTACAAATGGAGACAGTGATTGAGGGGCACTGCTAGCCTAGAGAAAAAGGTCAGCATAAGTCCTCCAGAGGTCCTCACTGATTATTTTTTTCACATTTGGCTACAAATATTCCCGGTATAAAATATGAAGACAATATAATGGTAAACAAATTGGACAGTTCCATATCACAAAAGTTTAAAGAAGCCAACACTAATGAAAAAATTGCTTATCCTCTTTGTACCCCTTTCACTAGTAGTAACTGACATGAAGACCTATCATGCAACAGCTGTAGCTACTCCTGAAAAAGTAAAACCAGTAGAAAATAAAAACTGAGCAAACTGCAGATGTGGCTAATTAAAAAAAAAAATCACAATCCACAAATAATCAAAGTAAGTCAATAAGTTGAAAAAAAAGTTGCTACAAGAAAAGATAAACCAATTGGAAAGCAGATCGCATTTCTGTAACACAGGCATAATGGGCTTTCCAGCGATTGTTTTACAAGTGGGAGGAACTGTTTAAATAAGATCTTAACAGAGAAGACGAACATCCTTGTGAGCAATTCTATCACAACTGCGAAAATTCAGAGTTGGAAATAAGATGGCACACTCAGGACTCATCCTGATGGCCATGGAATTTTTAAGTATGAAGTAATAGAAAGTAAACCACATCTGGAGGAATAGAGGAGTCCCCCTAGTGAACATGTACCTTCAAGTTTGTTGATGATTTTTTTTGCCTGCATTTAATAGAAAAAGGAGACAAAACTTGTAAAAGGACAGGTCATTTTGCATGAACATATGGCTTCCAGTGGGTTTCTATTCATCTTAGTGGTGTCAGGCAGATGAAAAATCTGGTGTTTCAGCAGCAAATCTGAAGGTTAGAGTTCTTACAAAGGTAAACAGTTGAAAAGGAGAGCCAACAAGATACTCATCACTAGGGAGATCTGTCATGCGTACTATACAAAGAAATTAAATGAGAAGCTACAAAAGGGAACTGACGAGTACAATAGACCAGAGGTAGATATGAATAGAGTGAAAACACTACATAAGAGGAGAGGAACCACATTTATTGGAGTTGAATCAACAGCAAAGAGGGGAAAAAAGAGACAATTCTACACAGAAGGTAAAGTCATCAGTGGTAAAAGATCAGTACTGCAAACAACTCAAGGGATACTATCTGTGGCAAGAAGTTGTTTGCAAACATGATTGCAAATGATACTGAGAAACAAATGGATCCAGTGCAACAAACACGGTGATCTGAAAAGCAAGGAGATGCTGGTTCCCAAGTTGAAAACTGATGAACTGTACTGCAGCTGCAAAAGCTGGGCCATGGCTTCTCACCTCAGTACTTGGACAGCACTGATACACCTGAGGAGAGTCTTACTCCACCAGTCAGAGATAAAAGAAAGTAATACAGACATTCAGGGCTTCACAGTAGACTCTGATGCTGACTAACCTAATTTTTTATTGCACAGGTGCAAAGCATGGAGGATTTCAGAAAGAGTACAGGATGAAACAGAGAATATACATCTTTCCAGTTTAAAATGTTTTGGTTTAAAATGTAGTAAAGACCACCAGCAGAAGTTGTTCTTTCAAATACTGAAAAAACAAACTAACAATTTTATAAAATGTAGTAGGTGTAAGAAGGAACAGTCACACATAATGATAGCAGAATAACGTTGAAAAAATGTCTTTCAGCAAATATTTCTCTTGATGTAGTTTTAATAGAACTACATGTTCATCAAAGCAGTGTCACTGATGCAACAGATAGCGCACACTCCTTTGGGGCAGAAGGCTGTGGGTTCCCTTCCCACACCAGGTACAGGGATTGCTGACACTGCCAGTGCAGCATAAGGGAGTTGGCTGCCCTCCTGAGTGGGTCATCCTTTAAAAGAGATATTAAACTAAGGCCCCATCTGCTTGACTTGGTGGTAGCTCAGGTCGGTGTAAAAAATCCTACATTTCCTATCAAGAAGAGTAGGGGTCCTCTATTTACAGAATTCATAAATATTTACACAATCAATAGTTATTTACATCTATACTAATTCACATTATATACAGATATATTTCAATTATTTACACTACACACATATACACACACAAATTACAAATCATACATCACATTCTCCTGTTCTATTATCTTCATCATATAAAACACATAATTATTGTTTTTCAGACCCCCCCACTCCAATTTCCACAACTACAACCTTATTTTTTCAATACCACTGCCAAGTCCCATTTTTAATTAAACATGGTTTCCTTTACTCTCTGATTCCAAATTCATATAATCATAATACAGAAAACATTTTTTATTAAGTCTTTCAACCTCTATTTTTGTTTCTGTAATACCCAAATTCAATTGTATCCATGCTTAAATTCTTCACATCTTTAAACCCTTCAACACAGTTCATATCCATAATCATTTAACATTATAAACAACGTGATCACAAGTTTTAAATTCACCACAATACAAGCAGACACTATCTTTTATACTTTTATATGGTATATTCGTGTCTACATTATATCATAGAATGCTTAAAAAAGCGAACGCTGATTGATCGACCTAATTTAAGCGAAAGCTTACAATCTCAAACTGTCAGATCAACGATTATTTTCCCAGGGAAAAAAATCGCCGATTCAAAACATATACACACAACACAAGCACACCAAACAAACAGAAATCCACACACATACACCTAAAATCTGATACCTAACCCTACACTAAACTATGCACACACCACTAACTACCCACTTACCTTAACCCAAACCCTAACCCTAAGGTCCGTCACTATCGCACACTCACCTCACCTGCTCCCTAACCCTAACTCACTTAAATCTGCCCTAACCCTCATGTCCACTCAATCGCACACACACCTAACCCGAGCCCTAACTCTAACACTCACATCCACACAATCGCACACTTACCTGAATCCGACCGGTAACTTTCCACCATAACACTGAAAATACCAAAGCAACAGAAACGGACAACCGAATTCTTTCCCTAGGAAAAAATTTGAGTTTTTGCTGCTTCGATATTTTGCAGTTTCAAGAAAATAAGTTCGATCAATCAGCGTTTGCTTTTGTAAGCACTCGAGGATATAATATAGACCCGGTATATATTCACCTTCACCAGTAATTGTTATAGGTCTACCTCCACAAAAAATCCTGACACTCTATATATCCCATACATCTTTCCATTCTAGCAGTAATAGCATTCCTTTTCTCAATATTTAATTCCTTCCAAGGATATAATCTATAGTACTTTTCTATAATCTTATTATACCATTCTTTTCTTTTATCAATTTCTTTAATGTTTATTTTCCACAAAATAGTCTTATCTTGATAATTTTCCATTTCTTTATTACATTTCCTCCTCTTTTTTTAAATTGAAAAAAGTCAACCACTCAGTTTTATATTTCAGACTTAATATTTTTGTTAAGGAAATCACATTGTCATTTAAACATTTCATTACTCTATATAGGTTTAATGATGCCATATACAGTATAGGGTTTATTAGCCTCAAACCTCCCTTTTCTACTTTTACATATAGCACCCCTCTTTTCACAGGGTTCAACCTCGATCCCATGATAAAAGAAAATATTATATTGTATACATCAATCTCTAAATGCAATGAAATGCTAAATACATTGGTTAAATATATAATCTTAGCTAACAGTACAGAATTTATTAAATGAACTTTCTTTTTAAAGGAAAGTCTAAAAGATTTCCAAAACACACGCGTGTTTCATTTCCTCTATTTTTTTCTTTCCATATAGCATCTATAATTTCTTATTTCCCAAAATTTATTCCAAGGATCTTAATTTTTTACATATTAAATTTAACTCTAGCAATCCTCCCCTCAAATCCTAAGCCTTGAATTTTGTCTTTGTTTAATACAATCCCAATAACCTGAATAATCACTTGCATTTGTTTTATTATAGCATTCATACTCACTGCATTTTTTGTTATAATAATATCATCTGTATAATTTAACAAAATCAGCATTTTTCTCTCTTCATTTGAAGTATACCTCATAACATCTATCTCATTTTTCAAAAACATAGATATCGCATTCATTACTAATACAAATAATATCCTACTCAGTGGACAAGGTTGTCTAATACGCTCTCTAACTTTATATATTCACTCAACTATCCATTTATCATAATCTTCACTATATTATAAGCTGAAATATACACATTTTTAATCTTTTTACTTGTGTATATATATATATATATATATATATATATATATATATATCATATATATCCCATAATACGGAATGCTAAATTGAATCAAATGCTTTGCTTAGATCTCCTACTAATACTTTTGCATGAGCATTTCTCACTACTATATCATCTACTAATTCCCTAATTATTAATAATAAATATTGAACTCTTTTTACCTGTCATACCAAACACTTATTCATTTACATTACGTAATTTTTCTTCCATCCTTCTTTGTAGTATTTTCATGAATAGCTTATAATCTGTATTATTTAATACAATTGGTCTCCAGTTCTGTAATTCTCCCTTCTGTCTTTTTTTTCAATATAAATCTAACACCCCTACATATTTCTTTATAGCTAAAACCTTTAGTTAATCATTTATTTAACATCTTTATAAAGCATTTTTTCCTCTACTGTCAAATTTTAAACAGTCTATATTCTACTTCATTTGGTCCTACAGCTGAATCTAAACTCATAACTTTTAGTACCTGGCTTAATGCTTCTATTTTTATTTTTTTTCTAAATCCTTATTCTCCATGTCAGAAAATGACCATACCTTCTATTCCTTCCATGTCTTTGTTCTCTGCTGTTTAAACAATATCCTATGTTCTTTTACTGAATTCATAATCTCCTCTTGTGTATTATGCACTTTACCTGAAGAATCTTTCATTTCTCTCATTACACTATTATTCTCTTTATTTTTTTAAGTATGGTGCAATTCCTTCTTTTTTTTTCCCTTCAAAAAATATCTTTGTTTATAAATGTTCTATTTTTCTTATTCAACTCATATAGTTTTCGTTCCTTAATAAAGAAATTTTCATCATTCTTCTCCAGACAATCAGTCATATCATTACTTAGCTTCTTATACTTTATTTTCCCATATATATTTTTTCCCATGTCACTTACCATTTTTTATATTTCAATTTGAAATTTAACCACCATTCTGACCAATCTTCATAAAATTTTTTCAACTCCACATGATCTTGCCATAATCCGATAACATCTTTTTGCCCTGTAACTTCCCATTTCACTTCATTTATTCTTTCTATCCCTTTTCCTGTTTTATGTAATCAACCTTTCCCTTTACCATAATTCAAACTGCCCTATGATTTGAAACACCTGTTAATAATTCTCCTTTTTTTTTAACTATTACTAAGCTTTCTGACACTAAAACATAATTTATTTCTGTTCTTTTACTGCTTCTTCTATACGTCCAAGTCTCTAGATCCCAAATGATTAACTGTCTATATTTTATATCCTTTACTAATTTATCATATGCCTTCTTATTTTGTCTTAAATTACAATTGAAATCCTTGTTACAAATATCTCCATATTAACTGATACATACTGAATTATCTTTCTGAACATCTCCTCCATCTCCTTTTTTATTACATATGTATGTATTGCAATAATTCTAATAACATGTTCCATCCATCTTATGTCAATAACAATAATTCCACCAGTTGTAACAAATGTAACATCTAACACTTGAATTGCAATTTTTAAATAAGTATTCCTGAGCAAGTCTTCTTCCCAAAGTTCCATATCGCATTTTCCACCACGACACTTAAGTTTGATATCTTTCTAATTTGAGAAAAATCTAATATCTTCTAGTATAATGACACCACTATCTAACTTTTCTCATCATTCCAAAATCCCTATTCTTCTCTCCAACTTCTTAAAACTATTCACATTTAATGATAGAACTTTACACATTACTCTTCCTTAGATAATATATAGTCATCCTTACCTTTTTTTTTTAATTCTTCTATACTCTTCCTTTTCCTTTCTCTCACCCTTTTACCAATGGAATTTCTTTTTTGTTTAACTATGTTCCATTTAACATCATAACTCTCACTTAACTCTGATTCTTCTTTTTCAATGTTTTCTGTATTTCAATCTTCTTTCATTCTATCTTTTTGTATTGTTTGTTCTCTAGCTGTAATGCTACTGTCTTTTTTCATTTCTGCTGTTTCTAATTCCCTTTAAATAAGTTTGTCGTTTTTATCTTGTTCTGCTACTTCTTCCATTAATCCAAATCTACTTCATTTCCTTTTTTTCACATCCCCCTATGTTCCGTTTTTTTTACATTTATAATATTTTGGTTCACAATTCCTTGCATTATGCCCTATACCCCAAACATCCTCTTTTCTCACATTCATTAATTAAATGATCTATTTTTCCAGACAAAAAACATGTTTTTGGCTGTCCCTAGTATCTAACCAAACCTTTGTCTCCTTGACATGAATAATACTTGGAATATGCACAATACTATCATTTTCAAGTTTCAATATCACAATGCACTTCCATGTCCAAGTCCATAAACTGCTATTATCATACACTATTGATAAATTTAATACATCATTACATACATTTAGTAAATACTTTTTTTAAAGTCTCTTTTTCAAAAGTCTCTTTTTCAACTTCTGTTCTGATTTGAATATTTTTTTTCTTAGTTTCCCTAAAAAAGGGCTAAAGTACATATACGTTTCACAGTGAATAGTTTTTCCTTTTTTTGTACTCCATTATCTGCCCAGTCTCAAAAAATAATGTCACAAAAAATATCTTTATTAATATGAATAAATATTCATACCTTGTTTGGTTTGATTCAGAGTGTCTTAATTACTTAATCCCATACCTTATATCTGTCCATTTCTGAATCTTCCTTCTTTTCGATACAGACTTTAAACAGTCTCTTTTTCTTTAAACTTACTTTTTCTTCTCTTTTGCCACACATCCCTTCTTTGACCATTTCTGCATAAGATTTTTTTCAGCCTTGATACAGTCACTCTGCTGCACTTCTTCCTATATTCTGTCCATTTCTCCCCATAACATGTCCTTACCATTTTCCATCTCACTTTCATTGACCATATTTAACAATATATCATAGGTTCATAGGTATGTACTAGGCTATCGGCCCAAGGGCCTAAGTAAGCCTAGCCAACAAGGTTCCCTGGCTTATGCCACCAAAAAAAAGTTAATTTCCTGTGCCCCTGTTGAGTACAGCCACAGAAGTGATCCCTGGGATGTATTTCCTATTTCCCATCCACTCATCAAGATTTTTCTTGAAGTGTGCTAATGAGGAACTTTACTTGACATAGATGGGTAGCTTGTTCCAGAGTATAGGAAGTCTCTGCGACAGGAAACTATCCCTCCAGCATGTCCTGTTTATTGTGGTGACAAGGTTTAGGTCCTTAGAGTGTGTAGCTCGGAGAGATTGGTATTCCTTTAGGTGGAGCATGTCCAACAGCTCTGGGTTTAATATAGCTTTATATGTTAGGCAGAGATCTCCTTGGAGTAGGCGATATGCTACAGAGTAAAGCTGGAGTTATTTGAGACAGTCAGTGTAGGGCATCTGTTTGAGGCCAGTAATCCTGTTTGCGAGGTACTTCTGTGGCCCTTCCAGCTGCTGCAGATGTCTTGTGAGCTACATTCCAAAAGGGGCATTGTACTCTATAATGGGTCTAATGAGTGCCGAGTAGAGGGGAACAATGACCTCTTTTTCCCCGGATGAGAACCCTTTTGTGATGAGGTGTGCCACATAGAAGGATTTCCTGACTACTGTGGCAATGTGATTATCAAAGGAGAGACTACTGTCCACCTGGGTCCCAAGGTCTCTTATCACACACTTGGCGTCAAGCAGACTGCCGTTTATGTGGTAGTTCATGGGTGCAGAGTTTTTACAAAAGGGGATGACAATGCACTTTTTGGCATTGAGCTTGACACCAGGCATCTGTCTCAGTGAGGCCCTTCTGTAGGATGTCCACATCATTTGGGGACTTGACTATGGCTCCTAGTTTGCAGTCATCTGCGAACTTCGTTAGCCAGAGGCCTTCTTTGTTAGCCTGCACTTCAGAGAAGTAGATACCAAACAGGAGAGGTCCCAGGACTTAACCCTGTGGTATTCCACTTGGCACTGGTTTGAAGTCAGATTTGGAGTCTGCAACTTTTACAGTGTCAGTTCTGTCAGTGAGCCAGTTGGCAACCCATCTTGTGACGTAGGGATTTATACCTAGTTTAGAGAATTTATCTATAATTCCAGTACGGGGGATGGTGTCGAAAGCCTTGGCGAGGTCAAGATAGGCTGTGTGAACCATCTTACCCTCGTCTACTGCTTTGGTGACTGTCTCAAAGATGTCGATCAGGTTCAGAAGGCATGATCTGCCTTTCACAATCCCAAACTGGGTGGGGTCCAGAGTTTGGAGGTTACCAATGTCTGTTTATGAGTTCCATGATGATATGTTCCATGGCCTTGTAGACCAGGCTCATCAGGCTAAGAGGGTGATAGTTCCCAGGATTATTGGTGGCTCCCCCCTTTGTGGAGTGGGATAACTGTTGCTGTGCGCCATTTCAGTGGGCACGAAGCCTGACATGGGACTATAACTGAACATGATACTTAGGTAGGGAGCCAGTTCATTTAAAACGCAGCCTGGGATGTTGTCCAGTCCCATGGATGCTGTGTTTTTGGTTTTAGAGTGTGCAGATTTTACCTGCATAGATGTGATTACAGGGACTCTGCATTCTTCCTGTATAGATATGGGCCCTTCAGGGGGGTGAGACGGGGGTAAAGTTAGCAATGAACCTATCTGCCGGGATGTTGGCAATATCAGTTGGTTCTGTAATTTTTATGCCGTTGTGCTGCAACTCAGAGCAAATCTGGGTGTTGCCATTGAGATTCTTGACATAGCTATAGAATGCTTTGTGGATTCCCTTAGAATCAGTGGTGATTTTGTTTTCGTAGCTAGCTTTGGAGGATCTTATAATGGATCTCAGCTTCTTACTGAGGCTGACCAGGGAGCTCCTCCACTCATGGGATTTTACTCTTTTGCAACAGTTTCTTCCTTCTGTTGTAGTGTTTGTTTATGGCAGAAGACCACCAGATTGGCTTCATTGTTTTGGAGAATAGCATCTTGGTTCTGTTTGGGATAGCACAATCCATGCACCTGTGTAAGGTGCATTTGTGTAGGATTCAGCAGTTGTAACTGTATTGTCTATCTGCATGGGTGTCATGAAGTTCGCCACTTCTGTCTTAAGAAGCATGAAGTTGGCTTTGGAGACTTTTTACCGTGGTTTCCTTAATGGTGGGTGGGGGTGGGATGCAGGTATCTAGGGTGATTATTGTCGGATCTGACCAATGAGGAGTTTACTTCAGGTGTGGAGCACCAGTCAGTCATGTTGGTAATGACTAGGTCTAGGATATTGTTACCCCTGGTGGGGGTGTAGATAAGTTGATCCAGGGCATTGGAATTTATGAATTCCAAAAAGCATTGAGTGAAGGAGTTGGTACATGAGTAGTTTTCCAAGATAATGGTGGGGTAGTTGAAACTGCCCATTATTAGGGTGTTTAGTTGAACCCTAATATTTTCCTGTATATCAAGAAAAGAGGAGTGGGAATCCTGGGGCATGGTGGGGGATCTGTAGGAAGCTACAATTTGGACTGCAGTTTTGCCCAGAGTTAGTTGGCTATTATTAGAGAATGGGAGACCTGTATATTTGGCCTCTGACTGGAGAAAAAATGTTGCCCAGCATGGTGTTAATGTACAGGTAATGCATGCTGAAAAATGAGTCTGCCTCTTCATGTCAGCTTGTTAAGCTGCCGTGGAGCTCGGACTTCAACAAAGATAACAGTCACCATTATTTTTTACTCACCAAGCAGTGCTTTTCCTGTTTAGCAAATGTAAAATTAAAACAAACAAAAAATAATAAAGAAAAGAAGAGTGTGTGTTCATGTCTCTGTGTGTGAGTATATGCGTGCCTAAAAGTGAGATCCAGCGAGCCATTATTTTACATTCACTAAGCTGTGCTTTTGCTGTTTAGTACATGTAGAATTAAAACAAGAGGATAATTAAAAAAAAAAGGTAGTGAAGTGTGTATGCGGGTATGAGTCTGGTTATGTTTCTGTCAGCATACGTGAGTGCATGGAAGGATGCGTGCATGAAAGCGGAAATGAGTGTGTGTGACAGAGAGAGATCGAGCGGTGGATTCAACTCATTTAAAATTAAGATGCATGCATACCTTTTACCCTCTTAGCTCAAGAAATCCAATAAAAGCTAAAATAATAAAGAAACAAAAGTTCAGAAATTGGGACAGATTTGAAATATTGCTCTTATAACATTAGAAATTTGCTATAATGATAGGATTCATGTTAAGTGCTTCTTGGAGGATATACAGTCCATATCTCTCACCTCAGGGACACCCCTGATTTTGACAAATTTCTGCTCTGCCTCCCTTAATCCCTCCTAAAACTGGTGACCTCTACAGAAAAGGTGGTGAATTACATACAATAAACAATGACAATAAACAGAGCTATAGACTTTTTTTTTTTTTTTACTTCAGAAAATGTATATTAATTCACACACAATCTGTCAATGTCTCAAGTTAACAGAACTAATATTTTAGGTGTCTCTGATTACTTCAGGATTTGTCCCTGATTCTGTTGAAATTTATCCCTGATTAGATGAGAACACTGATAAAGTCTGAAACTCAAATGTAACTTGTTATTCATTGACTTCAACTCTCCAACAATTTGTCAGCATATACTACAGCAAGTTTATATTAAAGTTTGAAATATGAAACAATTTAACAGATAGCCCATAGCCCATACTCATACTGGGCAAATCAACAACAGCAGCAAAACCAACTATCTTTTAATGCTAAATATTAATATTAGAAGTGTCAAAAATAAAATACCTGAACT